>NW_016158120.1:0-75272 GCF_001687245.7 Rhagoletis zephyria
ATACATAAAGTAACTTCTCCCGTTACAATAGTAAAAAATATGTAATTTGCTTTGTAGTGCAATCTTGCGGTTCTTTAAATAAAAAATAGATATCAGAAATTAATTTTTCGTATCAATAAGCTCCCAAGCACAGGTTTGTATTAAAAAAAATATATCCGTAACACTTTATTAAATATTAATCTGCATATTTTATCAATTCGTCGGAATATGTTTTTATGTATGTTACCGCGTAACTTTGGACTACGTTATCCGTTTTCTATAATTCTTTTTGAAAGGAAAGGTGGTTCCTCAGAGGTAGTCTCCTACTAATTGTGTGTAGATCCGATAATTGGGCCATGAAGAAAATAACGGTACTTTTAAATTTGTATATGAGAACTGAAGTCGGTTTTGTTTTTTTGTTTAAATTTTACTCCAGTGTCCACAGCTTCTATAAAAGAGTCGTAGGCCATATTTTTTTGTTAGTTCAATTGTGGAACATTTGTATGAACTGCTTCGGCTAATACTTCGGCTTTTGTTCTCTTTTTATATCGAGGCCTGAGTGCATTGTTCGACGGGGTGATATCATTGCCAAACATGATAGTACTTTGTTTGCCATCAATAAACACTATCTTGACGGAGTTACAGTATTCCACATTGATGCGAGCCTCAAAAGTTTTGAACAATATTTGCGAGTATGGCTTTTAGTTTTTACCGCTCAGGTAGGTGGCAGGCCTATAGAAAATATTTCTTAATCAATAATTTTTCAAATACTTTTCGCTCGACACCTATATTATAATACATACTTTATCTTATTAACTTAATTGAATTAAATTTTCGAAATTGGTGGCAACTCGACTCAAAAATATTTTCAGTAGTAAGCCTTCTTAAAGCCTTTTAATTTGATACCCATATTGCAATATTTAATTTATCTTATCAATTTTATTTAACTAAATTTTGAAACAGGTGGCAACCCCCCTCAAAAATATTTTTGCCTGTAAGCCTTCATAACCTCTTTCTTTTGACACCCATATTGCAATATATTTAATTTATGTAATTAATTTACTTATATTGGGATTTTTAAACAGGTGGCAACTCTCTATTTTTTCTGGTTTTAACAATCCGGATATTATAAAAAAACAAACCAAAAAAATAAAAATATTCAAATCGGTCAAGCTGTTTTCAAGTCTTAGCGAGGCTAACGGACAGCAATCCAATTTTATATATAAGATATCTTCTTTTAAAAATGCGCAGGCTCGAAATTGACTTTAGAGCTATGGTCTGGAGGAATTTTTTTCTTGGAATTTTATGAAGAATCCGAATATGCTAGGAACAATGTCGAAAAAAATCGATCCATACAAATTGACCCGCCCTAATGTACATGCATATTATATTTGCACAAAAACAGAAATGCGAAGTTGCTCCCATTTTTGTTCGTCGATATTTTGCCATTATTGCGGCTTCAAAGAAGATTTAAATATCCGGTTACATCTTTCCGAAAACAAAGATGTAGGTACACATATGTACATAAGCAGACATATTTATGTACATTAGACTGCATCACTCCCCATAACAAAAAAAATCGGTACTGTTTTTTCATTGGAATTATAAAATCAATTATATTTTAAGACTTCCGCCAAAATATTTTGGAAAAATATTAAGATTTAGGCGAGCTGGACCGAATTGAAAATAGCTCCAAAAATGGAGTTTTTAATGAATAAAAATAGTTTCTTAAAGATGTCTTTTGAAAAAATACCCTAAAATGACAAAACGGTTTAAGCTTAAAAAATTTACATAAAAATATTTAAAAAATATGTTAAACGGAATCGTAATAATGAGATTTTAGTTGCTGTTTTTTTAACTTTTTTCAAAGATTGGTATAAGAAAAACTTGAATAACTGAACCTAAACTCTTCCGATTTAGACTTGTGAGATATCATTGGAAAGGTATTTTCTTATCCTTTTTATTTCTTCATTAATAAGCTCATTCAAAGGATTAAAGATAAAGCTAGGATGAACGACCATCATTCAAAGTTGAATTCAGATGTGCTGGTATTTGTAAAAAAATAACAATAAAATTGGAACACGAAAGAATTTTTTTGCATATAAATAAAAATAGTGGGAAAATACTTTTCTACCGAGATCCCATAAGTGTAAATCAGAATAGTTTTGGCCCAGTTATTTAAGTTTTTTGTAAATCAATCTTTGAAAAAAAGTAAAAAAACAGCATCAAAAATTTCATTATTACGATTCCGTTGAAAAGATTTTTAAATATTTTTATTCAGATTTTTGAAGCCTAATCTGTTTTGTCATCTGGGGGGACTTTTTTCAAAAAGTTCTTTAAGAAACTATTCTTATTCATAAAAAACTCCATTTTTGAAGGTATTTTTAAATCGGTCCAGCTCGCTTAAATCTTAATATTTTTCGGAAATATTTTGGCGGACGCCTTAAAATATAATAAATTTTGTAATCCCGGCGGAAAAACCGTAACTTTTTTTGGTGATGCAGTCTAATGTACATACATACATACATAAACGGAGGGATTATAAAATACATTGCTGTGATGAAAGTGAAAGTTCGTATTTGTGTAAGATGACACACAACAACCTCCATTGCAAATACTTAAATATCTTTTATAAAATCACTAGCTTAAACCCGCGGGTTTCACCCCGCGCTTTTATACAAATAGGAACAATAATTTAATGATGTTAGATTTTATTTCTGTGCCCATTTCGTTATAGCTCGTTATTTTTTAAGCGGGTTAAGGTATTTAGGCCGTTTAAAACTATGAAATTATAAAATCTCGTCTGCGCGCTAGGCATACGAAATATATCAATCCCTCTAAGTTTACCTTAAAATGTTCCCAGAAATACGACGCGTGAACGTGTAACCTTCTTGGAGGTGCCACGGCGAGTTCTAATATTTCCAACTCAAATTTAATAACCTGGCTTTCATAAAATACCACTTCTCATTACTGTAGCAAATGCCTCAAGAGAGCTTTAGATTATAAGGCCGAACCCGGCTCTCCCTTTTCCATTTAATGAAATTTATTCTGTCTTCCACAAACACTTCCAGGGATATGTGGCAAGAAAAAGTAAATTTGTACTGGAAGTGCCACGCCCCTTTTTCTTATAAACCTAATCTTCTTCCATGAATTTAGAATTGATTTTACATACCCCAGTACCAAGTCCCAGTACTCTACCATGAACACCTCTAGAGATAAGCAGTATAAAACAGTAAATTTGTACGGGAGGAACCATGTCCCCTTTTCGAATAACGCAAATTTTTCTCCATGAGTATGGAATTAATTTTGTATACACATCTCGGTGCCAAGTTCCAGTCCTCTGCAATAAACACCTCCAGAGATATGCAGCATAGAAAAATCAATTTGCATGGGAGTTGCCACACCACCTTTTCCAATAACTCTCATTTTTCTCCATGAGTATGGTATTAGTTTCACATACATACATACATACATATGTATTTCCATACCAAGCTTGAGTGCTTTACCCCAAACATTTGAAGAGATATGCAATATGAAACTTTCAGTCAGTATGGGAGGTGCTACGCCTCTTTTCCAAAAACGTCCATTTTTCTCCGTGAATATGAACATGATTTCACACAGTGTTGGCAAACTGTTAATCTGATTAACGATTAAAAATTAACGATTAAAATGTTAATCGCGTTTGACGATTAAAATTAATTAGTCGTAATCAACTGTACGATTAATGATAACATTTTTTTAATCGTTAATCGCTGGCTGCGATTACGTTTAATTAATTTAAAACATTAATCGTTAATCCAATTAAAAATAAAATCTGATTAATTTGTCTAGTTTGTCCGAGTTTGAAACCAAACACCAGTTATAGTAATTATTTTGTGTTTTACGCTTATAAAAAGCACATAATATAAAAAAATTATAATTATTGTTATTAGTAATACATAAACTGGGAACTTTTACAAACCTAGTTTGTAAAACGTTTGTTGGTATATATCTTAATGAAAATGCACACCAAATTGCTTAGATTGATGAGGAAACCCGACTTAGCCATACCGGATTAACTTGCTTTGTGTGCACAGGGAAATTCCAGCATAACTTAATTAATCACCAAACCTACTTGATCAAATTAAGAGTTAATGATTAAAAATTAATTTTTTAATCGCGGTTACGGTTAACTGTTTAGTCGGATTAAAATTAATCATGATTAACTGTAATCAGATTGAATTTAATCGAATTAACTAACTAATTAAAACATCAATCGATTAATGCCAACATTGATTTCACATACATATCACTATACCAAGTTTCAGTTCTCTCCCACAAATACTTCCAGAGATATGTATGTAATATGAAAATTCCAATTTGTATGGGAGGGGCCTTGAGTTATCGGACTTACTTTCAGTCTAAGACCATCCTTCCGAAATCCGTAGTAAGTGTACTAAATTTCGTTCTGATCGGAAAACCGGTTAAGGAAGTAGCCTATTTTTCAATCCAGGTCATAAACCATCTTTGAGCAAAATTTCATTTTCAAACAGGTGGCAATTCTTAAAAAAGTAGCCTATTTTCCAGTCTAGGTCATAAGCTATCTGTGTGCAAACTTTCATGCAAATCAGTTCAGTCATTTCCACGTATTAATTTAATTAAACTTTCCTAATACGTGATAACTCTTAAAATAGTAGCCTATTTTCCAACATAGGTCATAAGCTATCTCTGTGCGAAATGTCATGCAAATCTGTTCAGTCGTTTCCGCGTATTAATTTAATTAAAACTTTTTTAACAGGTGGCAACTCTTCCAAAAAATTAGCCTATTTTCCACTGTAGGTCATAAGCTATCTGCTTGCAAAATTTCATGCAAATCCGTTCAGGCTTTTCCGCGTATTGATTTAATTAAACTTTTTAGCAGGTGGTAACTCTTAAAAAAGTAGCCTATTTTTCAACCTAGCTCATAAGCTATCTGTGTAAAAACTTCCATGCAAATCAGTTCACTCATTTCCGCGTATTAATTAAATTAAACATTTCTAACAGTTGGCAACTCTTAAGAAAGGTAGCCTACTTTCTAACCTAGGTCATAAGCTATCTGTGTGCAAAATTTCATGCAAATCCGTTTAGTCGTTTCCGCGTATTAATTTAATTAAAACTTTTTTAACAGGTGGCAACTCTTCCAAAAAATTAGCCTATTTTCCACTGTAGGTCATAAGCTATCTGCTTGCAAAATTTCATGCAAATCCATTCAGTCGTTTCCGCGTATTAATTTAATGAAACTTTTTTAACAGGTGGCAAATCTTAAGAAAAGTAGCCTATTTTCCGATCTAGGTTATAAGCTATCTGTGTGGAAATTTTCATGCAAATCCATTCAGTCGTTCCCGCATATTAAATAAATGAAACTTTTTTAACAGGTGGCAACTCTTAAAAAATTAGCCTATTAACCAATCTGGCCCATAAGCTATCTGCGTACAAAATTTCATGCAAATCCGTGTAGTCGTTTCCGCGTGATGATTTCCCAAACATCCAAACATACAAACTTTCACATTTATAATATTTATAAGATTACATATGTATGTACATACTCACACATAAACACATGCAAAGGCATCTACATCCCTGCAAAAATCGCGACTATATAGTCCACGCACGCATTTAAAGAGTACTACCTAAGGGTCAAGGAGAACTTCAAAATTAATCACAATGGATATAAAAATTTGGTCCAAATAATATTAAGCAACACAGCCCAATAAACATCGTATATCGATTATGATCATTAAAGCACGAGCAATGATCGGGTAACAATAAGCTGGTGTGGAGACACGAGATGGTCCGCTACATCATTTCAGAGGAGCTCTTTGTAACAGTGCTGCCACTATTGGTCTTTTCCGACCAAATTTGGTCGCTTCTTTTTCATTTGGAAGGTTGGTCGGCAAAGCAAGATTTTGGTCGGATAGTTGAATCAAGTTTTTAAATTCTTAATTATAACAATATATATTTCAAACATAATTTTTCATATATAAATATTTGCCAATTCTACCTTTTAAACATTTGCCAATCCTGCCTTTAAAAATAAGAAACCTTTGTCCACTGATGGAGTCCACGTTATGGCTGGAGACTTGGATGGGCTGAAAACATTATTGAGTGCAGAAACCGATTTATTTTATATATAGTGCACATGCCTAGGGTTGCCAACCGTACTATAATATATAGTATTTTACTATTTTTTGGGCCTGCGTACTATATACTGTTGGAGAAAAATATAGTATGCAAAAATACTATATTTCTTCAATTATAAATATAAATATATTTCAGTAATTTGTAAGAAAGAAATGTTTTAAAATGGATAGCATTTATATTGTAATCTCAATATTAAAATAAATATACTTTAAAACAAAGGGTCCACAGATCAAAAATGGCATCATTTTTAAAAATACTTATAAAGATTTACCAAATTTTCTTAAAATTATTTCGCTTATGCTCTTTATTCCTGCAACTTCGGCATTCACACAAAGAGTTTTTTCTATATTCTATTCATTTCTATATATTTTTCCCCATAATTAACAATCTTAACAACGAGTTCCAAGCTGAAAGCTCTCGTTTGCCATACTTATATACAACTATCAAAGCACAGCATCTCTTAATATTGAGTAACTTTCTTAAAAAAGATGCGATCAGTAAAATATTAATTTTGATTTTAAAAATTAAAATAATCATGTTAAAATATTTGACATTTTTGTTTGAACGAAAGCTGAAATGTTTATGAAAAGTAATGTCAATTGTTCTGGAATCCTTGAAGTTAAAACCAATATATTTACTAAGGCTAAGTGAGCTTGATATTTTAAGCGATCTGGAAATTGATATGTTTTGGGAAAAAGTTTATTCTCTTAAAAATGGAATGAATGAAAATAGCTTCATGCACCTCGCCAATTTTGTTTTTAATATAATTTCATTTCACATATGTAGCTCTGCGGCTGTAGAACGCAAATTTTCAACGCTTTCTTTGATAAAAACTAAACTAAGAAATAAACCTAAGATTGACAGTAGGTTTGTATAGTAACTTCTCCAGTAAAAGCGTAAAAGCAAAATAGAGCGTAAAATTGAGAAGAAGAGAAAACTAGCAGAAAAAGTTATTGAACACAAAACTAGTAAAAACTTGCAAGTGAATAGTTGTTGCACCGTTTTGGTATTCTGCTGTAAACATTTTACTATTTATAAATCAGTTTTAAACTATTTGCTTTACACACAAGCATTTACACAGTCCAGTACATCATTAATATTTTGATTTCCACTCATTTTACTTTTGTTTGTGCTAAACCAGTTAAAAAATAGCGGCTTTTGACATTTATTCTTCTTCTTCTTCTGCTAGCTAATTTCTGCTAGTAAAAATTTCACTAGCAAGTGCTCTTTTGCAAATTTTTTTGGGTTATCATACACCTTTCCAGTAAAAATTTGCAGGTTCCAGTACAAATTAGTACTGACTATTGGTTTCTATACAAGCCTAGTATTAGGGCCGTTTTCTCAAGTAACCTGTAACTTTAAAGCTCACTTTATATTTAAAGCAGCGCAGCGCAGAATCTTGTATTATATCATACTTGTTACCATGTAGTGTTTAGTGTTGGAAAATTTTTTCTCTTAAAATTAAGAAAATTATGTCAAGCATATATAAAACAAACGCGAATATGTGGTAGATTTCAGACCTTGAGTGGTAGATGCTCAAAAAGTGGCAGATCTACCACAATGTGGTAGAAGTCCGAATACTGCTGAGCAGTGCATTTAACGCACACAGTCTCACTTATTGAATCGTTTGAATGTGTTAGAATGCCGACCACTGATTTAAAGGTTGCATTAAAATTTATGATTGTGTCTAAAGCACTGATGGGCACCAACTTGCCCGCGGGCAAAGCTCTTTGAAACTTTCCATACATTTTGTATAGGCGCGTATTGAGTAAAAGCTCTCTCTGCGCATCACTGGTCTAAAGTTAAGCATTTTATTATCGGTTTTAAATAGGATTACAACCAAGAAACACGCATACGTCAAAAACCGATAATAGAAATGCTTAACTTTAGACATAGCTTTATTTGTAACCTTTAAACCTAACCTTTACATTTAAAGTGAGCTTTAAAGTTAATAGTTACTTCAGAAAACGGCCCCTAATAGCATAATATTATGCAAGGAACTTGTAAACAAAAATGACCCGCACTATGTGTGGTCAGCTGCTAAATATTTGCACCTGTAATTAATTGATTTAAATTTACTTTTAAGAAATTAAACTTATTGGTGCATAAAATGTAGCTATGTGTATAATTCATACAACCAAAAAATGTTAAATGATCTCATCTCTGTGCCTAAGACTGTATC
This sequence comes from Rhagoletis zephyria, assembly GCF_001687245.7. Classification (NCBI taxonomy): domain Eukaryota; kingdom Metazoa; phylum Arthropoda; class Insecta; order Diptera; family Tephritidae; genus Rhagoletis; species Rhagoletis zephyria. The sequence goes on from NW_016158120.1 coordinate 8,321, forward strand.
TGCATTTATTTATTTCTTCTTTTTTTTTTAAATGTACAAAGTACATACATATATGTATGCATGTAAATGTTTTGTATTCGGCTCTATTCTGTATCAGTGACAAATTCTTGTCGCAGTTTTTATTACGAAAACGTATATGTATGAAAATGTTTAAATTTGTCAGTAAAAAAAAATTTGTCACGGATACAGAATTGGGCTATTACGGCTCTATTCTCAATCACTGACAAATTCTTGTCAGAGTTTTTATTACGGAAAAATATATGACAATGTTTAAATTTGTCAGTAAAAAAATTTTAATCACCGATACAGAATTGGGCTATTAATCTTAAATGAATTGTATGTATGCTTTCAGAATGCTTTTTTTGTAATTGAAATTTATTTAGTAAGTTGTAAACGATTTTGGTCGGATTTGGGAAGAAAATTGGTAGGGGAAAAAAGATTGTTAGTGGCAACGCTGCTTTGTAAAAACTCCAGCAAGGAATAAATAGACCACATGGTCCATCGATTTAAATAGGTTAAATGGGATATACATACATATGTATTCATTCATATATAAGTACATTTGAACGCTCCGCAGACCAGACCTAAATGTAATCAAAAGCTAGCAAGTAGATGAAAAATTGGCGCGATATCAAACCCGGAGAAAGAAAGCGTATTTAAAAAAACTACAAACAAAAATAAGTTTTAAACAACTGATATTCACAGTATACAGTAATCCAGATAGATAAAACAAAAAATGTAAATATGCTTATTTGACAATTTCTTTGAATGTATTCGTTGATATTTTTTCACAGTTGTCGCTTTCGTTAACCTATATAAATGAAATCCAATTTTAATATTTTCTTATGGTGAAAAATATTTTCAAGTCCCATAAAATAACATAACGCGAAAAACAAAATTCCAAGCAAATCGGGCGTGAAGTGTAAGCGATTATGACCGGATGCAGCTCCTACATAAGTCATATCGTGTTCAGAACATAACTTTGAGTGAATAATGGTGGGCTAACTTTGGAAAATGGTCCCATCGATTAGGGGGTAAAACAAATATTACTTAGCTTAAAGGTAGCATACTCTAATTTTCAAATATACCACTCTTATTGTGGAGACCTCCATAGCTTTTATGAAATATCTACACAACGTTATATCTGGACGCTCGAACAAATGCACGAAATTTGTATGCATTTGTTCAGCCGCTTATAAACATTTGAAAGAGAATAATGCATGAGTCAATGCGAATAAAGACGGTTTATGCAGATAACCGAGCCCGTTTTTCGACTGTATAAAATGTATATCAAAATATTCCGAATGTAGAGATGAATTGGTTTTGCCGTGTCTGTTTGTAAACACGCTAACTCGAACAAAATTTAGATATTTTAACGAAAATCGGCGCCGAAGTTGCCTTTGGTATAATTTAGGTTAGTATTAAATTTTGTCAATAACCACGCCCACCTCCCATGTAGTATCTAGCAATATTTTTGTTTTATTATAATTTTTTGATGAATTTTGCTGTTTAAATATACATTTCAAATATATCCATAAACATTTGTGGGTACCTTTGCACCGGCCGTTACCTATGGGTTAATGACAAAAATATTTTATACATGCACAATATTTCATGTAGAAACTCACCATGCAAAACATGATTTCACCGATTTATTGCCGTGGTGACAAATCGGCAACATCATTTCTTTCATGTCAATTTTGGAATAAATAAGTTATCAAAAATTCCCAAACTTATAAATTTCTCGTCAACAGTATTATCTAATTTATACCAAAGACAGGATTAAAAAAATAGGAATCCCCATAATGAAAGAAAGAATTCATTTCGTTTCTAACTTCCAATTTTGTATACAAAAAATAAAAAGTATTAAAAAGAAAAAAATTATTCGAAATATCGCCTGAAGCGATAAGAAAACGAGTCGCCCAGGCGAGTTGCCCTCGGCGGACGTTTTAAAGCGACTGGTAATAGGAAATCGATACGATGGCGATATTACCGGCAATAAATTTGTTTCCGAAGACGACACGTTTTCTTATCCCCGGCAACAAAAATCGTTTGGTGGGGACCAGCGTTGCCGCTTGGTAATTTTTTACCAAAACTGGTAATTTTTTTTTTTTTAGAACGAGTTTGGTAATCTGGTAATTTTTTTTTCAATGTGGTAATTTTTTCAACGTAAGTCTTTTCTTTTAAGTTTTTCATACTAACCTATTACTTATAAAAATTTATGATTTTGAATCTTCTTACAATTGCACAATTTGCTTATGTACTTACATATGTATGTGTCTACCCCTTAAGAGATCCAAAAATTTAAAGGGCTCTTTAATGTAACAATTTGCCTTGACACCTCAGAACTTTTAGTATGAGTTCGCAATATAGCAATTTAAGGAAACCACCCGTTTTTCGCGGCTCGATCACAGCCCCTACAGTCCCACAAATCAGGGTTTTGGATCATTTTAACCTGCCGGAACCATTGGTGAAAGAAAATAATTTCACAGGACTAATTAAAATTTTGCGATTAAATACGAATGTGACCCATTTATAAAATTGTAAAAGTAAATTTTATCTATCGTTTAACGATACATTTGCTGGTTTCATGATGTGGTTTTAAGTTATGTAAAATACTTTATGTAAAGACTGTATGTTACAGCCTATTTCCAATAGGCATAAACTGCAGTGGAAATGAACTATTAAACACCATTTAAATGTTTATAAATCTCTGAGCGATTTTTTTGTTTTATGTTTTAAAAATATCTGTGAAATGTTGTAGTCGGAACACATTGAAAAGGACAACCACAGCTGTAAATTGTTCATCTTCATTATCTAAATGCTCTGTAGATGGTGATATGAATTTTTATGAGTTTGTTATAAAACAAGTGGAAGAACTCATCTTTCGCTCGAGAAATATAAATCGATCTAAGCTGGTCACAATCCCACACGTGATGTAGTTCAGTCGTCGCCAAAATAATTATCTACATTCGTCGATCAAATTGTTTAGAATATTATGCTCATACAAATTTGGTAATTTTTTTCGGAGTTTGGTAATTTTTTTTTAGAGGTTTGGTAAAAAATTAAAATTCTTTGTGGCAACACTGGTGGGGACCCACCATCCAAAACATGAGAAATAGGCAACAATCGTGGGTATTGTCAATGGCTGATTTAATGTATACTGTGCTGATATTGAACAGGTAGAATCAGTAAATCAGCTAATTTGATTTTTTCCCCACATTTTTTGGTCTTAGGGCCGGATTCACAGTGCTTAGTTAAACGATTATTAACTTAACCACCAACAAATTTTAACTTTGAATTTATATTCAAAGTCACATAGTTAACTATGCAAATTCATATGGCCTGAAAATATACAAATTTAAATACTTTTCTATTCAAATTTTAAATTCGTTCCACAAAAAAATTTTATTTCAACAGAATTTAACTATGGTGGCATGCTGGTGTAAACTTTTGTTAACTGAGCGTGGGGAATATCAAAATCAATAGCTAAACTTTTGTCAGTGGTTAACTACGCACTGTACATTTGGCCCTTAACGTGTCACATATTGTTCATTATTTGTCCACGAAAATCCTATACCGCCAAAATGTATTTTCATGTGAAATTTATTTCATAAAAAGAAGCGATTAAAAACCATATTTTGCAAAGTTTGCTTAACTCAGGAGCACAAACGTGGTTTATTGGCCCTTGCAAACGATAGATCAATGCTTCTGGAACCAAAAATATTCATTTCTATTCCAAATGGTCCACTATGATGCTTAAAAAAGCAGAATATTTTTTTGACATTAAAGATCAGAAGCGCAAACACAATAAACGTAAATTTCTGATGCTACTACCTGTTTTACATGCTTTAATATCAACCAAATACCGTCTAATGCCGATAGCAAATGCTAATAACTTTTGTAGTTTTAAGGATATATTGAATTTTGGTAAAGACTTATGTACATAAAACTTTTTTGCATTGATGACGATGAAATGCATCTCTATTTTTTGCATGGTGAAAAGTCCTTTTTCAGTAGATAGTAAGTCTTTTAGTAAAATAGCAATCAATTGTATATATGACTGAGATTGGCACGTTTTGATTTTCTAAACACATGTAATTTGGCTACAAAACACTGTTTGCTGCGATGTCGACCCATTTACGTATACAATACGCGGCTTTGTGCATCTTAAAGCATAGACAGACGGCAACGTTGATCGAGATAAACTCGAAAATTCGGAATTATCTCGGAATTTAACTATAATTTATTCGGATTAAGTGCTCCAGCTAATCCTCAAAATTTATGCGGACCAATTTGAAGTGGCAACACTGACAAAAAATCAGAGCACGCAGAATACAGAGAAAATGCAAAACAAACATGGACATCTACCTTGTCGTTTGTGATGCAGTCATCATACTATGTAGTTCAGATAGGAATCCAATTTAAATTCAATAAGAACTTATTAGAATTTAATTGAATTTGGGCTAGTTTTGCATTTTATTTACCGTGGATTTTTGATAAGTTTTTGTTGGCGAAAATGTTCATATGGCCCAAAACGCGGACTGTTACATTACATTTTGGCTAACATTGATTTTCAAATACCACTGAAACTCAATATAATACAACTTTCGGATAGTTTTTTTTTTTGAGTCTGAAAGCTTAAGTATGTGGTTATATTTAATATATATGCAAAATATATTGTAACTCCTCTTGTTGAGGAGTTAAGAATGTTTCAACAATGAACAATTAATGTTTTCATTACAAATTTTGGAAGTACTTTTTAAAGCTGCTTTATATTATCGAAAAAGTCTGCTCTCCTAATATAATATTTTCAAAATTTGGTACGCAGTTTCCTAGCTTAAGGATGGAACTAAAGAGCTACGTATTAATTGAACTGATAAAATTCATTTTGAGGTCAATATTTGCCAAAAATAGTCGAACTGTTACGTTACAGAAAGAGACTGTTACGTTACCTGTGTGATAGATGTCTAGCGATAAGATTAAAATTAAGTTTTTAAAGTATTTTATGCAATAAGTAGCATGAATTTAGTAGATTTGTGATTTGACGTGTAATCTTAAGAAACTAACAACATGATAATTATGAATACAGATACGAAATTTTCTGATGTTGTGCAGCTGTAGGTCGTTTCGGAAATCATTTTCAACGTAGAACTCGAACTCGAGCTTAGAACTGCGCCAAGATGTTGAGGTTTTTCGAGGTTAATAGCAATTTTTGTTTGCTGTTGTTTGTTGGCTCAAAATGCGCCATTTGAGTGGTGCTTAAAGATTATTCCTTGAGAAGCTATGACCATTAAAAATGACATAGAAAGCATATGCTTGGTTTGGCGGTGTTTTTATGTACATATTTATAGCACCATTCGAGAGTGGATTTTGAAGGACAACATTAGTACTAGGAAAACAGGCGAAATAGTTCCAGCAGACTTTTTTTATTTAATCGGGAAATTTTATTCTTCTTATTTGAGCTTCTTATTTCACTCCTTGTTGTTCTTTGTTGTTGTTCTTTTTTAAATAACCTAATCCTATCGTTATTTTATTTTTCTACTAATACTTATTTTCTGAGCCTATGTAAGTAAAAAGGAATAAACATCTTAATTAAAGGACAATAACACGCCGAATAGCTTTAAATAATGCTTGCAAAACGAGCCCTCTCTAACTAACAAAAAAAATTTTACCTGAAAATTCAATTAGTAAAAAAATCTCTTATGTTACAAAAAGTTTTCCACCTAAAACACATATGTAGATAAAGAAGAATACGAGGATATCTTATTTCATTATGAAAGAAGGCCGAAAATACTCGAAGAAAACTAGACTTTCCCATTTTTTAACCTGGAGAATTCGCGCCAAAAAATTGTTTCATATTTTGAACTGTTACATTACATTAAAAAATGCTGCCGACTTTATTTTCATATAAGCAGAAGGCTAATAACTGATTTTTTTGTCAAATTCTTTTTATATTTACTCAAAAATAATACAAGGCAAGCGAAGGGAAGCAAGTTTAGTGCGACAAAATGGCGGTCCTTCAATATACACTACCACTTAGTTTCAAGTTGTGATTTTTTAATTTTCGTTAATTTAAAGTTGTCTCGGGATTAAGTGAATTTTCATAATTGAGAGAAGGAGAGTTGTGTTGTCCGATACCTTAGAATATGTATGATCCAGACATGATCCAACATCTTCGAAACCTGAGAAAAAAATACTTCACCTTGGTTTCGTTTTCGGCGATTTGGGCCATATGCTTTTGTAACCAATTAAAAATGTGAAAGGATTTATACAGAGCGCCTTCTATTTAGCAAAGTTTTGAAATAAATTTCTAAAAAGGTGAAATTTCAAAATGTAGTTATTTTATTTTAAAGTCGATGATGTAGTAGAAATGCAATTTAGCAAAACGAAGGGCAAGCTCTACCACAAATGTGGCATAGTCCGAACACTGGCTATTTGCTGTTTCAAACACAAAAAAATATCCTTACAGTTAAAAACCGAATCAGTTAACCAGTTCATTGACTAGTGCGAGCTAAAGGTGGCCTACCAGTTCGACAATTTCGAGCAACTTATGCGATCAGCGACATTTGCTTTTGAGTTTTCAAAGACAAAAATAAAACGCAATTACATAATTGCTTTCCTGACAAATGTCGGCTGTGGCGTCGCGTGAAGGCTACCGGTACTGGCTCTTGAGGTTGCAGGTTTTAGTCGGCATGGCGGTGGCTAAGATTTTCCAAATTAAATCAGTGTAAGTTAATATAATTATTTTCCTTTAAGTATAAATTACAAATTTAAAAATGTAATTTCATAAGAGAAACACAAGAGCTTACCTTAATTAAACAATAAATTGTGCAAGGATTCAGTCAATATTTGTGCTAAACTAGACAAAACCCATTGCCGTGGTTATATTGACATCTAAAGCCATGATAAAAACATAACAAGTTATTCTCAATTTTATATGATTTTAAACTGTTGGCAAACGTCAGAAAAAAATCATGGCCGACGAAATGAGAGAATGAATTTACCTTGTAATGTTTTTATCATGTCTAAAACTATCAGGAGAAGCTCGGCCAAACACTAACATATCGAGCCCTAACCGCCAAATTAACGTAGGCGACATTTTTTTCAAAATTTTCTTTTTGATGCAGAATTATTCCTAGAGCATCTAGATACATTTCTGCATCAAAAAGAAAATTTTGAAAAAAATGTCGCCTACGTTAATTTGGCGGTTAGGGCTCGATATGTGTAAGCGCCAATCTATTATTATTATTATTATTATTAAAACTGTCATTTGCGTCAAATAAATTAAATTAAAAATTCTTTAATTATTGGAAAACGAATTCTTGCCTGACCTTCGATAATGAATGGTGTAAGAGAGTGGTATTCGGTAGCATAACTTGCCCATTCTCCAGCGTAACGGAGCATCCTTTATCCAATGTATTTTACCTCCGTTGTAAATTCGAAATACAGCCCATTCTCGAAAAAAATTTTGTGGAAGAGAGCTTACCTTTCTTTTAGAGAATGGGACTCACCACGTTTGAGGCCATGATATATCTTAATTTAATCGTTCGGTATGTAGCTTTATACATTAAAATTAAGGAATGACGACCTTTGTTTTTAAAAACATCACGTTTGTGACTATTTTAAATAAGAAAGTGCCAAAAACATAATTTTGGGTTAGGCCACTTCTGCTCTCGCGGCCTCATTTATTTCTCGCTTTCTACATTTCCATTTCATTTTCGAACAAAAGTGATTTATAAATATATGTAAGCGTCAAACACTTATAAGATATTTGGTTTAAAAATCTTTCAATAAACTTTTTGCTATAAACATTTATTTTAAGCTTGTAGAAGTAAACTGATTGCAAGCTTACTTCAAAAGCTGCTTTAGAAATGCTTATTTGTTTGATCAGATTTCAACTCTTAAAAGCTTTTGAAAGCAAAGCAATCTGATTTTTCTTCAGTTTTCGCGTTTGCTCTAAAAATACATGGAAGTGTATTTTTCTTTATCGGGCATTTGCACGAAGCGATTTTACAGGCAACAAAAGTTGAATGCGAATTTGAATGAGAAGTTGTAAGTAAAAAAGTTGCCATCCCTATTCACACGAGGCGATTTTCGATTCAACACGAATTGTTATTTACATTATTGAAAATGAATTTAAATAGCAATACAGTATATTTTGCTTAGCTGCAAATCCTTCTTTTCACGAAAAACTTGTGCACGTAACCGAAAAAGGCACTTAAGCGAATTTTCTTTACTACTTCAATGAGGAAGGTATCCGAATCTCTATGAAACCTAATATTGGCGGAGCACTTACCATGTAGAAATTACTGCAAGCGAAATTTTTACCGAATGTTATCTAATTATCTATATAAATACATAAATTGATAGCCATTTTCGTTGTTCTGCGAGATGAGCAAAAAAAATAAAAGGTTGTAAAATTAGGTAATTGTAAGGTCAGTGCAGGTAAACGTAATACTTTCATTGATAATTGATACTAGTCGCACAATTTTTAAGGCAGGTATCGCCAATGTGCAGGTATGTTGAATGCATCTATCGGAGCAGTTTCCTTATAAATGTTAAAAATAATGCTTTTGATGCGCATTTTGGGGTAGGTATCTTAAATGTGCACTTAAGCATAGAGGCAGAAAAGCAAAATATACTGGATTTTATCACTTGGCGTAAATTTGGTAAGCCAAGCGTTGGTAGAAGTGCTTTTAGCGAAGCTGAAAGACAAAATAAAAGTAAAATAGAAAAAAAGCATGTACACAGAATGTAAACAAACACAGGGTTGCAAGGAAAAAAAGTTGAACGAGCTCAAAGTTGGCAGGCGACCAACTTTGCTGAAAGCGATTAGTTGAAAGGCCGTTCGGACGAGGCGATTTTTGCTTTCAACTAAAAGTTGTCAAAAATTCTATCACTGGGTGGCCAAAGTTTTGCATTGTATTTGTGCACAGGTTATTTCAACCAATGAAATATTAATTTTTATTCAATCAAATTTTCTAAAACAGGTCTATATTTACCTTCTTATAATTGGCAGTGGCAAAGTAAATCGGCCATCATTTGCGACTGGTGGTGCACTACCTGGCATAGGAACCGTTGATATCACTGGCGTAATGAGCGTTGTCCCTGGTGGTGGCACAAGTCCTACTATTGGGTGAGGAGGAGGCGATGTTGTCGCCGTTAATGCACAGCCATTTAATGGCAACGCACTATAGGGTGGGGGGAAATGCCTTTGTAATAGATCCGGTATCATAGGCCGTAACAGCGTAGAAATTGTTGCAGGCATCGTGGTAGTGGAAGACCCCGCTGAATGTTGTATATTGGATTGCAAATGCATCGCGGCTATACCCGTAATAGGTACTGGTCCAGGAGGCATTGAGTGGTGGTCTTGTGGACGACGTAAGGGAGAAGGCAGATGTAATTGATGTGAATAGGAAGAAGATAGTTGCTGAAGTAGTAGCCGTCGTTCACGTCTGTCGCGACGTCTTTGCACGCGGTTTAAAACTGGTGAGACGGGACCCCGATCGGTTCGCATTTGCGTGGACAAGGTCTCGTCGGTTTGACATTCTGTTGACGTAAACGTACGTGGCTGTTGAGAAATGACGACAGATACACTTGTTGGTGCTGGAGTCTCCACCATTGTCTGCGATAACACTGCTATTGATGGCGTCGATCTTATAAGAGGTATGGTCGTGGAACTATTTGGGACCTGTTGGGTTCGCATTTCCTGACCATGTGACCCAGCATGTGAATTTATACTATTTACACTGTCGGCAACATTTACATTGTTGATCACAAAGCCGTTATTTTTGGCACCACTAACACCAATAATACTACTACAACTATCGCTTTTTCTGACAGTGCATAGCACATTTGGTACTCGACAGACTTGACTGACACTTTTATTGATATTTACACTGCTCACTGGTGTGGTTATTGTTGTGATTGCAGTAGTTGCACTCAACTTGCACGCACTCTTGTTGATTGTGTTAACACTGGAATAATTACAATTGATTACACTAACGCCATTGCCTTTAACCATATTTTTTGGTTGTGCGCCTACATTCAACGGCGTGGCTTCTCCGCCGACGCAATCATTACAATAATTTTTTTCATTATTGCAATTAGCATTGTTTTTATTATTAGTGCAATTATTATTATTATTTTGATCACTGTTATCCGAATTCACGTGTATCGTCAGGCTCGGCTGACTCCGAATGACCGACGAGGCCAACACCGCGACCATTGCGTTATTACTCTTGCTGTCATTTCGAATGACATCAACCACTTCGTCATGGTTGATTTCTTGATTCCTCACATTAGTGGAGCAGTCACCGTTATTATTGTTTGTTTTCTGCAGCAGATTCTTACATCGATCGTCGCTGCTACTTTTCGCCCGACTATTACTGGTCAGACAACCTGTGGTCGCACAGTTGGAGCTAGTTAGAAAGACGCTGCTCGAACTGCCGGCTGGCAAAACTTTAAGCGTATGCACTTGCTGCGCCTGTGACTCCGAGGGTGGAGAACACAATGACGTATTCGCCGCGGCGGGTATGTTGAGCCGCATATTGTTCGTGGATTCAATGATTTTTTTGGTGTCGTTGTTGTTCAAAAATTCACAACCATGGCCGCAAGCACTGTCCCCACTATCACTTTGACTTCGACTAAGCCATTTCTGGCGGCAGTGACTGCTTATGCTGCTTTCATCAGCATCGTTACGAGCGGCCACTAGCGCACTTTCACTCGCCCGAAATTCAGCGTACAAGCGCTCGAGTTCCGCCAAGCATTTATTGGGTGTAAGAGTATCCAGTGGTGAGACGGATGGGTTACGAAGGTTTTCGGAACTTGGCCGCGTCGCTCTTTTGACTTTTGATCTTACACCGCTTAACGTCTTTTTCCATAAATTCGAATACGACGATAAGGTAACTAACGAAGATCGCGAATGATGCGCGCTAGCACGACCGTCGAATGAGCACGTCGCTGACTGAATGATCGTCACTGCATCAACCACTGGTGGCGCAGTACGTCGTTCAACGAAGTGGCTTTCCCAGCGGCTACCACATTCTCTCTCAGCTGTTGTCGCTTTGTCGCTCCAAGCCACGGCAAATAAGTTAGTTATTGTGTTTATTGCAGCAGCGTTCATTTGTCTACCACTGTTGGGGCAACTAACATCCACTGGCATTGTGTTGAGTAGAGCGTCGTTGTTATTGTTACTACAATTCTGGTTGTTTACGATGCTATTGTGTAAATACGAGAGGAGAAAGGGGTTTTGGCTTCTGCTAATGCAGGGAACAGGTTGACTGACCTCCTCTCTCTCGTGTGATATTGGTTCTGATCTTTCATTTCCTTTTATACTGCTATCCGTAACCCCTGTGACTGATGTAGCTATCGCTCGTGCCATTGTGTTTGGTTGTGAGCTGTTTGTGAATTGCGATTGTATGTACTGATGGTACCGTTTTAGTTGGTTTTTCTCTATCGATTCGTTATCATCATCTTCGCCATGGTTATTGTTGGTAATGTTGTACTTTTCAGTTTGTTGTGATCGGCCATTCGTCAGCTGCATTTTGTCGCCCCACTGCAACGTAGCCCCTGCTCTTGCCTCAATGCTTTGTTCATGCGTTGCAACTTGGACATTGTTGTTGAAATGGACAGCGAGTTCCAAGTTAATCTGACCCGTTGCCTGAAGGGAGTCCTGAGATAAAAAGAGAATTAGCGGAAAATTAATTAAGTCACAAGCTGAATCAAAAGCTCTAGGTCCATGTATCTACATAAAAACGGTTGCAAAAATTTATACATGTACATATGTACATACATTCACAGTATTGGACATATCTATAGCACCCCCCTTTCAAAGCGATATTGTTTGCCACTTATGTTTAATTATTTGTTTTTAAGAATTTTCAATTAAAATACAGTTCATTCTCCAACAAAACCCATATAAACCAATGTTTTAAACTTTTTAAAAGACCGTAAAAAGGGCAACAAACTTTCCCTTAAATTTCAAACTTTTTTCTCAGAAGCTCTAGAATTTTTTTGAGTATACAGTTTTATAGCGCATTCAATTTTGTCCAATAATGTGCAAGTTTCAAGTCGCTAAAGATTACCGTTGATTTTTTAGAATTTTTTTGTCTTATTTGCTTCCATATATGGACTAAACACAATTTATTTTTATATGGCAGAAAACCGCAACATCCTCGGCGAAAAAAATTCTAAAAAATCAACGGTAATTTTTAGCCACTTCAAACTTGCACATTATTAGACTAAAATTGAATGGGCTATAAAACTGTGTATTCAAAAAAATTCTACCGCTTCTGAGAAAAAATTTTGAAATTTGGGTGAACATTTGTTGCACTTTTTTGCGGTCTTTTAAAAAGTTTTAAGCTTGAGTTTAAGTGAGTTTTGTGAGAGAATGAACTGTATTTTAATTGAAAATTCTTAAAAATAAATAAATAAACATGAGTGGCAAACGATATCACTTTGAAATGGGGGTGCTATTGTATTGGCCAATACTGTATATTAGAGGCTGCATGAATTCATTCAAAACGGCTTATGAATTGTTCGTATACAAAACGAATGAATGATTTTTGTTTAAATTTTTTTTAATTTGAGAATACATGGTACAATAAAAACAGGTAGAAGCCAATTTGACGTCAAACCTACACAAGTCAAAGTTTTCGGGAGAGTAAAAATAAAAATGAGCGTGTGTAAGGAAAAATAAAAAATTACATTTCTCTGGTTGACGTTTGTGTGTAATTTTGAAGTTTATTTTATGTGTTTATTTTCATTAGTTAAATTTGTTAACTTGTATGTTGTTTTCTGTTTTTGATTTATGAGCTGCAGTGTGGTTGGAGGGACTTGTCGGCATAAGGGTCATAGAAACAGCACTTAGCATCAAACGTGCCTTTCCTGTACCTCCCGGTGTATTTGTGAACTTTGCTCCTTTAAAATGTTTAACGCACGGCAAGGCATTTCGCTGCAGCTCTGCCCCACAGCTGCTTTCGCAACGCTCCTTACGCGAAGGACATTGAAGCACGTTAAAAAGATTAGTGGTATCTCCTTTATATTTAACACCACATAAAAAACGCTACAGGTGTTGTATTTTTAACACACACGCTAAGTATAAACCGCACAATACTACACAAATTCAAATGTTAATTTAAATTTTTTATTAACGAACATTCAAAAAAAAAACGACGATATGACATTCAAAGCGTAACAAAATATAGGAAATAAAAGAAAAACAAGTTGAGAGCAACGTCATTTTGGCTTCTACCTGTATTTATGTACCTTGGAGTGAATATGCGTAAACATTACCATAGTGGAATAATACATATATATGTATATATATTTTTTTCACTATGAACATTACAACATTCAAACAAAGTGAAAATAAATTGAATTGAAATAAATGACAATGTTTTGTATGAACCAATGGTACAATAAAAACAGGTAGAAGCCAAATTGACATCAAACCTACAAAAGTCAAAGTTTTCGGGAGAGTAAAAATAAAAATGAGCGTGTGTAAGGAAAAATAAAAAATTACATTTCGCTGGTTGACGTTTTTAAGTGAATTTGAAGTTTTGTTTTTATTTATTTATTTTCTTTAGTTAAAATTTGTTAATTTGTATGTTTTTTTTTCTGTTTTTGATTTATGAGTTGCAGTGTTGTTGAAGGGACTTTCCGGCATAAGGGTCATAGGAACAGCACTTGGCATCAAACGTGCCTTTCCTGTACCTCCCGGTACATTTATGAAATCTGCTGCTTTGAAATGTTTAACGCACAGCAAGGCATTTCGCTGCAGCTCTACCCCACAGCTGCTTTTCCAACGCTCCTTACGCCAAAGACATTGAGGCACGTTAAAAAAATGAGTGGTGTCTGCATTATATTTAACACCACATAAAAAACACCGCTTCAGGTGTTGCATTTTTAACACATACACTAAGTATAAACCACACAACACAACAAAAATTCAAATGCTAATTAAAATTTGTTTTTAACGGACAATCAAAAAAAAAAACTGCATGACATTTAAAGCGTAACGAAATATAGGAAATAAAAGAAAACCAAGTTGAAGTTTAAAGGTTTGGTTCTCATGAGAGCAACGTCATTTTGGCTTCTACCTGTATTTATGTGCCTTGGTATGAACCCTGCAAACCATTTTTTCAGAGTATTCTAAAGAAATTTTAAAGAATTCGTTAAGATTTAATTCGATTTTTTGCCGAATTTTCTAAAATGAAATAAATTACGCACACTTCCATTCTTTTGCGAAATTTCGGAAGAAAATCTGTGAAGCAACGAAAATAATGCTGCTATGTGAAGATTATCTTTCATAATTTTTCCAGAATTTTCTTTATTTTTCGTACAGAAATTTCTTTACGAGTTCGTGTCAACCCCTTCATATAATTTTCTTTGAAAATTCGTAAAAAAATCGTTACAGAAATCAGATACTCCTAACGATTTCGGGAACTTTGGTTTGCAGGGAATATCTAAAAATATATGTATATATGTATGTATTGCTGCGCTCCCATTACAATACGAATAAACTTGATGGTAGAAAAAACTTTTAAGCAGAATATACACAATCAGACTTGTATGCATCCTTGGTCGCATGTCAGTTCGGTATATGCGACACGTTGTTCAAACTCCATTTCGTTGTAATCGTTAATCACGGCATCGTTAATCACGGCATACGGATCTACTTCTTCCCATCAAACATTTAAGGGGTTTTCATCTAAAGTAATAAAGGGATGAATTGCTTAAATTTTTCAGTTTACCCGCCCTCTTTCATGAACGCACCTTGGTAAATAATTGCATAAAACTGTTTATTATTTAACTTATATGGCTAGTTACGTTTCATGTTTACCTCATCCATTGCGTTCATTCGCTTTTATGTGTCTAGCAAAAGCGACTACCTGGCAACCTGTAAGGGTTGAATTTTGCTGAAATTTATACATTTATCCACCAAAGTCGTTTGATAAACCGATAAACTTTGGTTAAATAGACTTCCATACAAAGTTTGACAGTTCATTTATCAAAATGATAGCTTTATCACTTTATCAAGTTTATCAAGAGTTTATCACTTTTGATTAAGACCCCTTTAGAGTCGCAAATTGGCCATAGTGGACTTTTATTGCCCTCACATACGGCTCATTATGGAGTCACATTTAAAGATTTTTTCAGATGTTTATCACTTGCACACGTTGCCAAAGGATCTCATTATACCCGAGCGCACTTGTGCACAAGGGTATTATAACTTTGTTCACATAACGGTTGTTTGTAACAGGCAAAACGAATCGAGATAGATATAGACAAATGTATACATAAATGATCAGAATGAAAAGAGAAATCGATTAAGCGGTGACTGTCTGTCCGTCCGTCCGTCTGTGCACACGATAACTCGAGTAAAAATTGAGATATCTTAACGAAACTTGGTACGTGGACTTCTTTTGGGCATAGGACGGATGGTATTGAAAATGGGCGAAATCGGACAATAACCACGCCTACCTCCCATATAACGGTAATTTTCAGAAATACGAAAAGTGCGATATTTTAGTAACGACTGAAGATAATTCACTCAAAATTGTTAATTACAATGAGTTTTAGACGAAAAATAAGAATATTAAAAAATTTTGGCAAATGGGCNGATCACATATATGTATCTCGCTAACCGTTCTAGCAATTTGAACCAAACTCGGTATGGTTATTGTGCTTGCCACATAAAAGCAAAGCGTTGAAAATTATTTAAATCGGACTAAAATTACGACCGATTTTCATATAACGGTATATTTCAGAAATGCTCCAAACTGCAATATTTCGAAATTTAAGGATGCTAATTTACTTAAAATTTCTACACCCGGGCTTATCGTGTAGCAGTAGCTTTCGGAAAGGTGGAAAACATATATTTAATAAATGCGCCGGGTATTTAATGTTCGGCTCCGCCCGAACTTAGACTTTCTTACTTGTTTTTGTTTAAAAGTACTTTTATTATTTAATAATGTCGAAATATCCACAATTGCGGGATATAAAGCTATATGGCCTCTTTTATTTCACTTATAAGGATTGGCCGAAATTATTATTTATCACATGTACACGTAGCACAAGGATTACACTTGACAAAAGAAGAGAGGCATCCACCGCTCTTCTCCAGCAACACGGAAAGGAGAATTCTACTTAGTATCGGTTATAATCCCTAAGCGCGGCCATTCTGTTTTGCGGGTCCACTCTTCTCCGGCAACACGGAAAGGCTCAAGTGAGTGCCTTTATCTAATAAAAAAAAAAATAGTGAAAACGCATGTCAAATTTCTCTTCAAAAACAGGGCTCCCTAGGGACCTATAAGGGCGGTTTATTCCCTCTCTAAAATGGGGTGTGGGATAGGCCACGCCCCTACAGCTACGCCCACCGCGCATACAACGACAGACCCTAAAGTAAAGTTTCCCACAAGCTTCCGTGATACATCATAAACAATTTAAACGATTAGAATTTGTTATTTTAATGATTTATCCTTATACATACATAAGTCGTTTACACGGTTTTGCATGGGTTCCTATGTTAAAGATTTCTTGCTTTTCTTTTTTTGCATAAAATAGTCTTTAATAAACGTATAATGCGAAATCAGTTTTAAAAAATTATATTTAGTGATTTATTTGTGAATCCAAATGTTTGCTGGGTTTATAATTTTCTATTCAAATATGACGTTCTGTCTGCATTGCGTACTATAAACCATGATACAAAAAAGAAGGTAGTTCCATTTAATGACATTCGTTGTTGTTGCTAACCATTTGACTTTTAATAAATTTATGACATTTCATAAAATTCATGCTACCTGATCACCAGAGATAATATTTTTTTTTTTTGTAAAAGTAAACAAAAATGTATGAAAATGGGTGAAGTTTAGTGAAGTTATTGAATATATATGAAAGGAGGGCTGCATGACCATCCGTCACCTCTCGAATTCAAGTACAGATTTCGATCATACCTTCTAGGTAATTTTTTAACCACTTAAAGAAATTATTGTTGTTGTCATAAAGATTCTAAAATGTATGCATGAACTTTATTAGGGCGAAACGAAACTATTTTGAGCACGGAAACAAATGTTGAGTCTTCAAGTGAAGTAATGTTAAAATTTGAAGAGGAGTTGCTCAGTGAAAATGTTTTCAAACCACTTAACGATATTGAAATATCCGCAGAAGAAGAACTCGAGGTAAACTCCTTACCCTTTCGTTTTTATTTGATTTCTAATTTTTTTAAGTAGCTCGCAGAAGAGCATGAAGCAGAAGATTTCATCAGTCCACTCAAAGATGTGGAATATGATGG
Source organism: Rhagoletis zephyria (assembly GCF_001687245.7). Classification (NCBI taxonomy): domain Eukaryota; kingdom Metazoa; phylum Arthropoda; class Insecta; order Diptera; family Tephritidae; genus Rhagoletis; species Rhagoletis zephyria. The sequence continues at coordinate 25,620 of NW_016158120.1, forward strand.
ACTTGAAAATTTTGCCGGCTACATAATTTCGAAAATGGGGTTGACAAAACTAGGCTTCAGGACGCATGTAGAAAGTGATCAAAATTATACGTATGTTAACTGTTTATCGGAGGGCGGTCTGTACAAGCCTAATTCAAGTTTTTTGCATACATTGGAAATTTTGAATTCAAAATTTGTTGAAATTAATGGTGATTCGCTAACCACAAAGCCAAAATTTTTGCAAAATCTGATGAGAAATTTAAAAGTAAATTTGGACCAAAATATTATAAAAAGATTTTATTTGGGAAGAACATTCTTTAGAATTCGATTTTTAAATCGCAAGATTAAAGAAACGAAAATTGTATATCAAAATAAGAAAATGAAAAAAATAACAACATAATGCACTAATGGTTTCGATTATAAAATAAAAAGAATATTTACAATGTAACAGTTTACATTTTATATATTTTTAATAAAAGAGGGGCAAACCACGTAAGTAAAAAAATATCAAGTACTGATTGTGAGTTTTGATTTGAAATATTCTCACATTGGTAAAAATATGGGAAAGAAAATACTCCGATGTATTGTTTTAATATTATCAAAGTGGCAAGGCCGTTGATAATACTGACAATTTATGAAACTTCAAAAAATTTTATTATCCGTCAAAAGTTGTTTATTGAAACTACCTTCTTTTTTGTATCATGGTATAAACGTTCAGACCTGTCGCAATAACAAGCAGAGAAGTTGAAAATTTTTAATTTTCATCATACATGTATGCGTACCTAAAATTTGGTGTGCATACCCGCCTATCCACCATGCGACGGTATGTCATACTTGACATGTAGTACAGACAAGTTTACTTGTGTATATTCTGCTTTATTACCGAAATGAGTTTGAATGATTCGAACCTAGGTACATTAAAACAGGTAGAAGCATGATTCAATAATAAAAGGTTTTGTATGTAGCTTTTTTCTAAAATTTTACACTTCCACCCAAAGGGATGGTTTTTGGAAGCAGGAGAAAAAGGGGAAGAATTCATTCACACTTCCTAAAACGGTAGCTAAATTCCTCAAAAGGGTGGGTAGTATAGTGATTTAATTATTTAATTCAAACAAGCTTATTTACATCGAATATAACCCCTGATTCATATATGTAATACTTCTATATTGGCAGTAAGCTAACTTCTCAATGTGTAAGCATTCCGAAATAAAAGCGAGACAGTCTAGTACCGTTTTTATACCCGAGCGCACTTGTGCACAAGGGTATATTAATTTTGTTCACATAATGGTTGTTTGTAACAGCCAAAACGAATCGAGATAGATATAGACAAATGTATACATTAATGCTCAGAATGAATAGAGAAGTCGATTAAGCCATGTCTGTCTGTCCGTCCGTCTGTCCGTCCGTCCGTGTACCCGATAACTCGAGCAAACATTGAGATATCTCAACGAAATTTGGTAAGTAGGTTTCCATTTATCCAAGGTAGGTTGGTATTGAAAATGGGCGAAATCGGACTGCAACCACCCGCCACTTCCAATATAACAGTAATTTCCAGAAATAAGAAAACTGTGATATTTTAGTAACTACTGACGATAAATCACTCAAAATTGATATTTACAATAATTTTCAGACAAAAATAAGAATATTATAAATTTTTGGAAAATGGGCGTAGCCACGCCCACTTATGGTTACATGTGTATAACTTGGTAACCAATTTCTTCCAAACTTGGCACAGTTATTGGCCTTGGTACAATGTACAAAATCGGACAAGAACCACGCCCACATCCCATATAACGGTAATTTAGAGAAATACAAAATCTTCGATAAATCAGTAAATATTAAAGCAGATTTATTCAAAATTGATGCTGGCAACAATTCTTTACCAGGAAATATGTTTATGATAAAATTTTGGAAAATGGGCGTGGCACCGCCCACTTATGATCACATATATGTATCTCGGTAACCGTTAAACCAATTTGTACCAAACTCGGTATGGTTATTGTGCTTGCCACATAAAAGTAAAATGTTGAAAATTATTGAAATCGGACTAGAATTACGGCCGCTTGTCATATAACGGTAAATTTCAGAAATGCTTGAAACTTCAATATTTCGAAATTTAAGGACACTAACTTACTCAAAATTGATACACGCCGGCTGACCATGTAGCGGTAGCCTTCGGAAAGGTTAAAAAGCATATATTTAATACTTGCGCCGGGTATTTAATGTTCGGCTCCTCCCGAACTTAAAGCGCAGTTAGTCAACGACGTAGCGTAAACGTAGGTTGACGTACGTAGCAGCATATAAAATTGACTGTTGATAGAGAGAGAGAAAAGCAACGGCAACGTCACCGCAATGCGGTGGTGAGTTTTCGTCAACACGCGCATCCCATAAGGTAGATCGTGTCTGCGTCAACCTACGTCTACGTTACGTCGTTGACTGTTTGCGCTTTAAGACTTTCTTACTTGTTGTCAATGCATTGTGTGCTTGAGTGCCGTTTTTGTATATGTGTTGTGTACATGTTTATTTATAAACTTATGTGTTCCTTTTCTTTCGTACGTGTTTATTGATATATCTGTACTGTAGTGTTTTCGGATGGTACTCTTACTGCCAATTTAGGAGTATTACATATATGCCCTGATTGTTATTAAAAAAAAAAAAAACATTTAAATGTACATATGTACCACAGTTACGTATGTACGTCAGACGGCGCATAGCTCGAGAATGGATGGTCCACTTTGAGCTATTTTTTTCGTGTGTTTGTTTGCCTAGCAAATTTTTGCGGTACCATTCACAGTTGATGGATATACAAGAATATCGAGGGCATATATTCAGTAGCCTCTATCTGTAATTTTTACAAAAACAACTTTGTGATGTTAGAACCTATCTGGGTCTTACCTGTCATCACTGATGTTAATTCTGTAGCTCGTTTCGGTAACTCTTCTCTACCGATTATTTCTCTACTGGTAGAGAATTTTCGTCATTCTCTACTACTCAGTAGTAGTAGAGAACAGGGCGGCGAATTCATATACGAATTCGCTTTAGTAGAGAATAGTTACAGAAACGAGCTACTGACTTTGCAATTTTAAAGTAAATTCTTCTGTCAAGCGTGATACAAGGTCAGCATTAACATCACCAATGACCATCGGCGTAGCCAGAATGAAATTTAAGGGGGGCTCGACCCTATTAAGCTGGCATTTCAGGGTAATATTTTATATATATGTATATAAGGAAAATTTGAAAGTTAGGAAAGTTTGGAAGTTTGAAAGTTTAGGATTGGATTTTTATATCAGAGTCTCATTTTTGTGAATAATGCCGATAGAGGGTATTGTAGTATAGTGTAAAATGTCTCCAATTTAAAGATTAATTTCCACTACACTCTCTCTTCGTTTCTCTACCTCACTCACTCTATTCCTTATTCTTATTATATTAAATACGGCATAGCTTTATCCTATTATTAAAATAAGACAACTATGTAACCTATCCTAGTTATAAGAACTATCATAGCCATTTTGCTAAAGAGCAGTAATAAAACTTCAGTTCAGATCCTGTCGAACCATCGTACATTAAACAAGTATTTTCTTCATTTGGCTAAGCGACCCTTCGTCGCGAGATGGCGACAGTGACAGGACGCAACACATAATTATAATTTTTTTTTTGTTGAGAAACACTTTAATTAAATGTAACGAGCGAGAAGAGTGGTAAAATGCATTAAATTGAAAAAAAAAACAGAGTACAAAATAAACTATTATATGAGCGCTAAGCGACATATTTAAGTGCGAAAACTAACAAGCGCATGTGCGTGCACTGATTGCACTGAACCTACCCAAAATAAATCAGTGGTAAAAATGTATTAAATCGCATGCAAATCAAAATCGAATACAAATAATACCGCAAAGGTACATACATATGTGCTAAGTGACATACGTGCAAAAAAGGGGAGTATTGCTAAAAATACTTAACTGTACCTTATGCAAGATGTTAGTTCTCGAAAATCCACTATGCACACGTGTACATTTTTCAGGCAAAAACGGAAAATTCCCGTTGTTTTTTGTTCCACCATGAAGCCTAGGTCATTTCAATGTCATATGTATGCATTTATGTAAATGATGCAAGCAAATTCAAAGACAAAAGCACAACATAAAAGAAGATCGCAAACTTATAATAGACAGTCTATACTCTACCGTTTCCTTTCTTAAATACTTACATACAAAATGAGTGAGAAATAGTTATGTATACTACATGGAGCAATAAACAGTACAGCAGTAGTTAGAAACAAATATAGCAAACAAAAGTGTAGTGAGAAAACAAAATACAAAAGCACAGAAAAAAAAGAGATCGCAAACTTCCCATGAACGAAAGACACAAGATCACGCGGGAAGGAAAGAACGAAAAAAGTTATTTTCTAGCTGCCGAAATCTCGACGCCATCTTTGTTGTAAGAAGTAAACAACGAAGAGAACGGAGAAAACCGCGAAATTGTTGAACGCATGAAAAATAATTTTTATTATGTAAATTCTTCTAAAAATCATGCCGTTGTGTTAAATTATTCTTTATCTTATGTGTACACACGTTGTCACAAGCGAAAATGAAGAAAATTGCAGTAAAAAGCCACCACCAAATTGTCACCAACGATGAAATGTAAACAAACGGCTAATGTCAAAATCGTTCAACTTTTTTCCTTAATGCGATTCTAACGGGCTACTCTCCTGCTCGCGTGATCTTGCGTGAAAAAAATCAATATGTCTCCATCAAAGGAGATCACGAAGCTGTCGCCGTCAATCTAGTGAAAACTAAATTGAAATGTACCACAAGAAATCTAACAGATAGGGAATCTTCACTTACAGAAATCATGCAGAAGCTAAAACACTCAGTAAAGGGAGAATCCGTTGAAGTTATATCAGTAAAGATAATTAACGTTAAGCAAAATAGCAAATATGCTAATACATACACTCAAGAAGTAGAAGAGTTAAGACAAGCGTTAGAAAATGCTTAAATAGCTGATGGATTACCTATGGAAGTAGCGTCAAAATATTTTACACAAGCAGCAGTTAAAGACATGGCTAAGAATTGTTCAATCGATAAAGTTAAGGTGATAGTGGAAGCTGGTCAATTTAGTACGATGAATGAAGCTATAGCTAAGTTTGTACATAGCTGCACAGAGGCTACTGGACACCAGAACACAATTCTACACATAAAGCAAAACGGATGGGCAGGGCGTGGCGGCTACAGAGGTAATTCTAGAGGTTCTTATTCTAATAACTATCGTAGTCGAAATGCTTTCAATGGAGGCAATGTCAGAAATCGTAGCTACAGTCAATATAATAGGCAACGGCAATACCGTAGACCACAATATAACCTCAACAATAGAAGCCTTGTACGATATACAAACGACGAAGGTTCGGAAAACCCCAAAGCTCCCCTATCAACCAACAGTAAGCATATATCACCTAAATCTAAATCTGAGCATTTTTGTAAAAATTTTCGATAACAAAAGCAATAAGTTACTAACTTTATTAGTCGATACCGGTGCGGATATACCCCTTCTCAAATGGAACCATTTCTCTTCACAAACAGCAATCAATCGCAATGAAACCAAGTATTTAAGCGGAATTGGTCAGGGTAAAATTCAATCGTTAGGTACATCTATTTTAGATATGAGGGTTGAGAATATTTTGATAACAAAAAAATTTCACATGGTAGAAAAAGAGTTTCCGATACCGTGTCATGGAATTCTAGGTATGCATTTCATCATTAAATACAATTGTATTCTTGACTTTAATGGAAATAAGAATTGGTTAATTCTAAGACCAGAAAACTTTTTCCACCGAATAGCCATTCCTATTACACATTCATACAAAGATAATACTATTTTATTACCGGGAATATCTGAAGTCATTAGGCCAATAAAACTTAACAGCCCTGAGAAAGAGTTGGTGGTTCCAAATCAAGAACTACAGCCTGGTATTTTCGTAGCAAATACTATCATTAACTCAAATAAGCCCTACGTTCGCATAATAAACACCAACGATACAAACAGCAATGTAAACACAGATAATATTATTACAGAAAGCTTGCGTAACTATGAAGTCATAAAGAAAAAATCAAGTACAAAACATAATAGAACTAAAGAGATTCTTAATAAATTAAAATCAAATTTTCCCATCAGATTCAAAGATTCACTAATAAAACTTTGCTCAGAAATCAGCGACGTTTTTGGCTTGGAAGAGGGGCCAATATCTACCAACAATTTTTATAAACAAAGCCTTAGAATAAAAGATAGGGAACCGGTGGTCATAAAATATTATCGTATACCTCATTCCCAAAAAGAAGAAGTACAGAAGCAAGTACAAAAACTGATAAATGATGATATCGATATCGCAGAGCCTTCTATATCAGAATATAATAGTCCGATCTTACTTGTTCCCAAAAAATCCCTGCCGAATTCAAACGAAAAGCGTTGGCGACTCGTCGTAGATTACAGACAGATTAAAAAAAAATTGATCGCTGATAAATTCCCTCTACCACGAATCGATGACATTCTCGACCAACTTGGTAGGGCTAAATATTTTTCATGCCTGGACTTAATGTCCGGGTTTCCCCAAATCAAGTTGCAAGAAAGCGCTAGAGACATTACGTCGTTCTCCACAAGCAATGGATCATACCGTTTTAAAAGATTTCCATACGGGTTAAAAATAGCACCGAATTCTTTTGAACGAATGAGGACCTTAGCATTTTCGGCACCTATCGGCGGCACAAGCATTTTTGTACATCCGACGATTTGGTCGTACTGGGTTTTTCTGAGGGGCACATGTTTAAAAACCTTCGTGAGGTATTCTCTATGGGCTGGTTTCTCCAACTCAACTTAACTTAGTTAACCCAATTTTCTTGACTTGAGTCATGAATAAGCTGTGTAAAACGTAGGCTAACTTTTGACTTAAGTCCAAAAAGTGGCTAAACTAAGTTAAGTTGAGTTGGAGAAACCAGCCCTATATGTCGCAAGTACAACTTGAAGTTAAACCCTGAAAAATGTAAATTTTTTATGCATGAGGTACCATATCTCGGCCACAAGTGCACAGACAAAAGTTGCGTTTTTTTACTCATTTCCAGTAAAATCCAGTAAAAGTTTTTACGAATATTCATGTTTTGGCGTTTTCGTACGCAAAACCTTGCAAAGTAGGTGAAATTGAGAGAGCGAAATATGACAGCTGAAGTTGCAAGTTTTTACTGGATTTTACTGGATAAATTTTTACTTGTAAGAATTTGCCAGTACGAAAAACAGCTGATCGCATGTTGCTGGATGAAATTTAAACTAATAAGGAAACTGTTTGTGGGTTTTTATTGTTGAATTTCACAAAATAAACCTATTTAAATACAAAATATATTGTTTTATTAGGAATTTGCTGCGAATAAACAACCAATTTATCAGCTGTTCATGAAACTTGCAAATTATTACTGGAAAAGCGTTCACGTACTTTTTTGCAAATTTTTTCTATGAGAGCGAATTCTTAGAAATAAAGTTACTGGAGAGTTGCTGGCAAGTTACTGGATAATTTGTAAAAAAACACAACTAAAGGCATCCTTCCAGATGATAGCAAGTACACTGCCATTTAAAAAATTACCCAACTCCAACAAACGCTGATGAAGCCCGTAGGTTTGTGGCATTCTGCAACTATTACAGAAAATTTATAAAGAGCTTCTCAGATCACTCTAGACATTTAACAAAACTCTGCAAAAAGAACGTACCATTTAAATGGAGTTCAGAATGCGAAGGTGCATTTAATTATTTAAAGAATGGACTAATCTCGCCCGAAGTACTCCAATATCCGGATTTCGAAAAAGAGTTTTGCATCACCACCGATGCAAGAAAATACGTTTGCGGAGCCGTACTTAGCCAGGAGTACGACGGAAAACAAATGTCAGTTTCATACGCTTCAAGAACCTTCACAAAAGGTGAAAGCAACAAGTCAACAATTGAGCAAGAGTTGACAGCAATTCACTGGGCTATACAATACATCAGACCATACATCTATGGTAAACAATTTTTAGTAAAATCCGATCACCGACCTTTGTCTTACGTCTTTTCATTAAAAAATCCTTCTTCGAAACTCACAAGAATGCGTCTCGATTTGGAGGAATATGAATTCACTGTAGAGTACAATAGGGGAGCAGAAAACCACATTGCCGATGCTATAACTATGGAGGAACTAAAAAATATAACTAAAGATACTGCCAAAGTATTGAGAGTAACAACACGATCTACTACAAGAACTACCAATAAAAAGACAAGCCTTTCAGATAACCAAGAAAAAAGTTGTTTTTCGAAAGTATCGAAACCCATTAATGTTTATGGAATAATCAGCCCAAAAGAGATTAAAAAATGCGCTACACTCAGATGGCCAGCTGAGTACTAGGTAAAAAGATAGTTGCAAAAATTTTTACGGAAAAGAATATTGACTTAGGACAATTTTTCTTAAAACTTGAAAAAAACAGCCCATGAGCACAACATTAAAAAAATAAAAATGTCATTAAATTAAAAAATATTTCAGAGGATCCTCATCAAAAAGTTCAAAGAAATAGGTAACCAAACGCTAAATGGTTTAAAAATAGCGCTAGTTCCAAAAGGTGAAAATATAGTAGATGCTAACGAGAAACAACTCATTATAAAAAAATTTCATGACGATCCCCTGTCTGGGGGTCATGCCGGAACAACTAGGTTATTATGCAAAATAAGAAGATACTACTACTGGAAAAATATGACCAAAGACATATCGAGATACGTTAAGTCATGTCAGGAATGCCATAAGAATAAACGATTGAAGAATTTAAAACAACCGATGATTATCACTCCTACCTTGTTTATACCAACACATAAAGCGGTCAAAGACCCAGTTCGCTGTGATTCAAAACGGAAGCATAAACCAACTTTCAATACGCTCAGAAATTCGAAAGTGTATTGACTCGAATCTGTTTTCAAATTCCTTTTTGAAGTGAAACTTCTTTAGCGGCGGTTGGTTGGTTGGGAGTAAATTGGCAAATTCAGCGAAAATTGCACACGGAAATGATGCAACGGAAATTGTGCGACGGAAATGGTGCACCGAAAATGGTTGCGGCTGAAACAAGTACTTCTTGTGTGTATGCAACGGAAATGATGCAACTGAAATGGTGCAACGGAAATGGTTGGGGCTGAAATAAGTGCTTCTTCTTCTCCAAAATTTTAATGTATGCAGATGATGTAAAACTTTATAAATCGTACGTTTCAATTGAAGAAAGGTCTTTGCTACAATCAGACTTAAACAGCATGGCTTACTGGTGTAAAGTAAATCTTATGCCTCTAAATCTTAAGAAATGTAAAGTAATGTGCTTCTCGCGAAGAGCTGTTCTGCCAGTTTCTTATATAATAGGTAACCATAACCTGGAACAGGTATACAATTTTGTGGACCTTGGTATCACAATGGATCCTAAGCTTAATTTTAATCTTCACATTAATGTGACAGTCAACAAGGCTAAAGGTGTACTTGCATTTGTGAAACGATGGTCAAAAGAATTTAGTGACCCTTATATCACTAAAACCCTGTTTACAACATTAGTTAGGCCGATTCTGGAATACGGCTCGGTGGTTTGGAATCCAAGGTATCAAATTTACTCAGACAAGATAGAATCAATTCAAAAACAATTCCTACTTTTTGCTTTAAGAAATTTCCGATGGGATTCTCAATATAGTCTTCCACCTTATACGAGTCGCTTAAAACTTATTAACCTTCCTACACTTGCCAGTCGCAGGGAAATGCTTGGTATAATTTTTATGGTTAAATTACTGACAGGCTCAATTTCAAGTCCGTCTCTTCTGGCTGATGTAAGCTTTAATGTTCCCTCACGCGTATCAAGACACTTTTGTCCCATATTTCTGAAAGCTTGTAAAACCAATTTTGAATTGCACGACCCACTCCGTTGCTTATGCCAGGATTTTAACTCTCATTCCAGCACGTTTGATATATCAGATCCGCTTTTCAGCATTAAGAAAGCGATACTCTCCTCTCTCAATAAGTAAATTATTGACATAAATATATAATATCAGCTGATGAATTTAGTTCTGTAGCTGAACAGTTTTAGATCTCGACACTTAACAAACTCCTGCCTATCGTGACTCGGCACAAAAATTTAAAATATTGGTTCCGTACGTCATGCGGACTGCGCCCCTCGTGCGGATGGGCGGGAATGGAGGGTAAAAACCGTTGGGATATTATTATTATTATTATTGTGTGTATCCATATGGTATTAATTTAACAAAAGCTTAAAGAATAACACTTAGAAAAATACCAATACAAGAATGAAAGTAAAGGTGACTACGTATACAAATGAAGTAAAGGATAAAGGCAAAGGTAAAAATAAAAACAAAAATAAAGATGCGTAAGGATAAAGGCAAAAATGAAGACCAAGGTAAATTTAAAAACTTTACTTATATATATAAGGGCAAATGTGAAGGGGAATATGTAGCTAAAAAAAATGATGAACATAAAAGTAAAGACAAAAAGGAGGATGAGGATACAGATAAAAGCAAAGACGAAGATAGGGGAAGAAAGATTAAAATAGAGGTAATTAAGGAGGAAAGGAAATAGAGAGAGAGACCAGAGACTCAATCTGGGAGCTATTTTGGGATTTTAGAGATTTTCGGGATTCTCGAGACCTATCGATAAAATAATCGATATTTTTATCGCTTTTGTTATCGATTTTGTAATCGATATTTATCGATTTGTTATCGATATTTTCCGANTAAAGGATAAAGGCAAAGGTAAAAATAAAAACAAAAATAAAGATGCGTAAGGATAAAGGCAAAAATGAAGACCAAGGTAAATTTAAAAACTTTACTTATATATATAAGGGCAAATGTGAAGGGGAATATGTAGCTAAAAAAAATGATGAACATAAAAGTAAAGACAAAAAGGAGGATGAGGATACAGATAAAAGCAAAGACGAAGATAGGGGAAGAAAGATTAAAATAGAGGTAATTAAGGAGGAAAGGAAATAGAGAGAGAGACCAGAGACTCAATCTGGGAGCTATTTTGGGATTTTAGAGATTTTCGGGATTCTCGAGACCTATCGATAAAATAATCGATATTTTTATCGCTTTTGTTATCGATTTTGTAATCGATATTTATCGATTTGTTATCGATATTTTCCGATTTTGTTATCGATATTTATCGATTGTGTTATCGATATTTATCGATTTTGTTATCGATATTTATCGATTTTTTTATGGATATTCATCGATTTTGTGTTCGATATTTACCGATTTTTTATCAATATTTATTGATTTTTTTATCGATATTTATCGATTTTGTTATCGATATTTATCGATTTTTTTATCGATATTTATCGATTTTATTACAGATATTTATCGATTTTGTTATCGATATTTATCGGTTTTTTATCGATATTTATCGATTTTGTAATCTATATTTATCGATTTTGTTATCGATACTTATCGCTTTTGTTATGGATATTTATCGAATTTGATATCGATATTTATCGATTTTGTTATCGGTTTTGTTATCGATATAAATCAACTTTGTTATCGATATTTATCGATTTTGTTATCGATATTTATCGATTTAGTTATCGATATTTATCGATCTTGTTATCAATATTTATCGATTTTGTTATCGATATTTTTACGAATTTTCTAGTCGATTTAGCTACCAATGGTATTATCGATGTTGCTATTGAAATTTTTATCGAGTTTGTCATCGATTTTGTTATCGATATTTTTACGAATTTTCTAGTCGATTTAGCTACCAATGGTATTATCGATGTTGCTATTGAAATTTTTATCGAGTTTGTCATCGATTTTGTTATCGGCATTTTGATGGATGTTATAATCGATTTTGGTATCGATAGAGTATAAAGATAAAAAAGAAAATAATGCAAAAACAGAATAACATGAATGTTATTAAAACGAACAGTGGTAAAGGTAGGGATCTACATTGATAGAAAAAAAGCGAAAAAATATAACCTTAAGGCTTAAGGCCTTAGCAAAAGCAGATGTGTGTATGTATAGATAGATAAGTAACGCAAGTTTCACTTCTACAGTGTGGCCCAGGCGCACTTACTTTTTTTATTTCTCACATCGGTTAGAAAACAGGTATACAATTTGACGCGAAGTGAAAAAAGGCTTTATACAGCCAGTTATTATTAAAACATATTTGAATTATTGTTCGATTCCATTTCATAACTCCGCGCAAATTAATTATTTAAGAAATATCGAATAAAAATAAAAAACTTTGTTTACTTTTGAATACGGTTTCAGCGAGTGCGCTATAACGACACAGATATAAATGCATGAAAGAAATGTGTTGAGGCAAATCAGCTTTTGTTATTGCGTAGGTATAAACAAGGTATCCAACACCAGCAAAAGCGTTTTACATTGTACAAATAGACACCATTGGTCCGTTTCCACGATCAGAAAATGGAAATGAGTATGCCATCACCATAATATGCGAATTGTCAAAATATCTGGTTGCAATACCAATACCAAATAAAAGCGCAAAACAAGTTGCCAAAGGAATTTTTCAGTCATTTATTTTAACGTATGGCCCCATGAAAAGCATAATAACAGACATGGGCACAGAGTATAAAAATCAGTTATTTCAAGAACTTTACAAACTTTTAAAGATAAATAACAAAACATCGACGCCGTATCACCATCAAACATTAGGTACAGTGGAGAGAAGTCATCGTACATTCAACGAATATGTGCGATCATATCTTTCTATTCATAAAAGCGATTGCGATACGTACTTACTTTATTTTGCCTACTGTTATAATACGACACCCTCCACAGTACACAATTACTGTCCTTTTGAACTTATTTTCGGTAAAACACCTAACAGACCAGATTTGTTTAACAGCGCTGGCATTGATCCCATTTACAATATCGATTCATACGATAAGGAGGTGAAATTTCGACTCCAAGTCGCTAATGCTAGAGCAAAAGAAATGGTTGGACAAAGAAAATTAAAACAAAAAGAAGTTTGTGATAGAAAACTTAATAGTGTAGATGTAAATATGGGTGACATGGTAATGGTAAGAAACGATTCAGGTCATAAATTAGAAAATAAATATATCGGTCCATACACAGTTATAGATATAGACGATAAAAACAATTGCACATTAAAGGTTGAAAAAAATAAGTAAATCAAAATTCACATTAATAGACTGAAATTACTTCAATAAACTTAATTTAAAATATTATATGTACAATATATACATATGTAAATATTTATATAAATTCATATTATCCATCATGTCATATCACGTAGTTAACAAAAAAAAATTATATTGAAATTAAAACACTGTAATGAGTTTAATTGAGATTTGAATGTCATCACTCTCCAACTATAAAATTACTTCGTAGACCTAAGACTTAAGGTATTTTAAATGAACAGAGTATTCATACCATTGTATGACCACTCTACTGAAAAAGGAAGGTGTAGTATAGTGTAAAATGTCTCCAATTTAAACATTCATTTCCACTACACTCTTCTTCGTTTCTCTACCTCACTCACTCTATTTCTTATACTTTCTATATTAAATCCGGCATAGCTTTATTATTAGAAAAAGACAACTATGTAACCTATCCTAGTTATAAGAACTGTCATAGCCATATTGCTAAAGAGCAGTAATAAAACTTTAGTTCAGTTCCTGTCGAACCATCGTACATTAAACAAGTGTTTTCTTCATTTGGCTAAGCGACCCTTCGTCGCGAGAGTATTGAATATAAGCCCTCGATATTCTTGTGTAAGTATGTGTATGAAATTATTAGGCGTTATCTTTTCTCAAAAAATACGTTACCGTTTTATATGGAAACATTATTAGACTGTAATATTTTAAAGAGAGAGCACACAATATGCGTGTGAATATGCTGAGAAAAGAACACTAAAACCTGGCGCAGGGAGAATAAATGCAGCATTATTTCGACAGAAGAAAACGCTTTAAGATAAAAGTTTGCATTAAAAAAAACGTGGCATCGTTCATGGAAAATATTTCTTGATTTAAATTCTCAAAAATACCTTTCATTTGATATCCATATTAAATTGTTTTAGGCAAAAAATAGGTGACAACACTATTCGAAAATATTTTTGAATTGATCTACATCGTGCCATTGACTAAACCGAGCTGTCGTGTGTTACGATTGGCCCCATGGATGTGGTTTGCCAATATTATACTGCGTCAAAGTCTCATTCGGCGCTGTAGGTCAATACCTAAGTACCAAGAATGAGAGAATACAAGACTGCGCCAATGAGAGAGGATTTTTTAACGTAATTTATGCGTGACGTCATCTTGGTGCAATTGCGAGAGAGAAATGCCAAAACGCATATCAAAATATGTGAACAATGCAGAAAAATGTGTCAATTTCCTGTAGACCAAAAAGAAGGTGTGCAGCAAAGTGAATTTTTGGACTCGCCATTGTAAAAAGCCATGCAGAGTTCATATTTATATTTGTAGACGGTAGCCAACCACCATAAACTCCACAGCTGTTGACTCCACAGCTTTTATTTGATGACTTTTGTACCATTTCCGAGAGGATGAATGAGTGTGGATTCTTTGGAAACAAATATTCTATGTAAGTAAAACATAATTTAAGCTGAACTTTTAAATGTATAATAATTTGGGCCCTGTTTTGTATTATGTACGTAACAGCGCGGTTAGATGCCGCTGGAATTAGCACCCGGCGACCTTATCCACTGGTGCATTACCTCATACCAGCACTAAAAAGAATCAGGTACTAACAAAACTGCTTTTATATGTATGCCATTACCAGAAAACTAAACCAGCAACTGTCTACATTCACCATGGAAATATACCTACTACAATTCACCTAGGAAAGGCCAACATAATTCCATGTAGAAGCTCATAGCTCACACACATAGCACAAAGCTCGATTTGGTGTTTAATGCATCTCCTCGCCGGCACAACTGCTTCCACTTTTTCGCCAGATTCGTCCGTCCGTAGGAAACGAAAAAAAAACTTATATCGCACGCTTTCCTTTTGTTTCCACTCTTACACTTTGCCACGGCACACTTCATTTTGCTTTGCAATGTCTCAATAATTGTTTAAATCCACGCAGAACAATTAACGCACAAATATTAAAATTGTTATGTATTTGNCGCTGTAGGTCAATACCTAAGTACCAAGAATGAGAGAATACAAGACTGCGCCAATGAGAGAGGATTTTTTAACGTAATTTATGCGTGACGTCATCTTGGTGCAATTGCGAGAGAGAAATGCCAAAACGCATATCAAAATATGTGAACAATGCAGAAAAATGTGTCAATTTCCTGTAGACCAAAAAGAAGGTGTGCAGCAAAGTGAATTTTTGGACTCGCCATTGTAAAAAGCCATGCAGAGTTCATATTTATATTTGTAGACGGTAGCCAACCACCATAAACTCCACAGCTGTTGACTCCACAGCTTTTATTTGATGACTTTTGTACCATTTCCGAGAGGATGAATGAGTGTGGATTCTTTGGAAACAAATATTCTATGTAAGTAAAACATAATTTAAGCTGAACTTTTAAATGTATAATAATTTGGGCCCTGTTTTGTATTATGTACGTAACAGCGCGGTTAGATGCCGCTGGAATTAGCACCCGGCGACCTTATCCACTGGTGCATTACCTCATACCAGCACTAAAAAGAATCAGGTACTAACAAAACTGCTTTTATATGTATGCCATTACCAGAAAACTAAACCAGCAACTGTCTACATTCACCATGGAAATATACCTACTACAATTCACCTAGGAAAGGCCAACATAATTCCATGTAGAAGCTCATAGCTCACACACATAGCACAAAGCTCGATTTGGTGTTTAATGCATCTCCTCGCCGGCACAACTGCTTCCACTTTTTCGCCAGATTCGTCCGTCCGTAGGAAACGAAAAAAAAACTTATATCGCACGCTTTCCTTTTGTTTCCACTCTTACACTTTGCCACGGCACACTTCATTTTGCTTTGCAATGTCTCAATAATTGTTTAAATCCACGCAGAACAATTAACGCACAAATATTAAAATTGTTATGTATTTGGTTCACTGAAATTTTTCCTATTCTTCTCGCATCGTGCTTATCTAATATATAAAAATCTCGTGTCACGGTGTTAGTGGTCGAACTCCTTCTAAACGGCTCGACCGATCTGGATGGGTTTATGGAAGAGTTCTGGAACTTGGTATGTACAGTTTATAAAATCAGTTGCGTGGTCATGAAGAAAAATTGGGGTTATTGNCGTCCGTCCGTAGGAAACGAAAAAAAAACTTATATCGCACGCTTTCCTTTTGTTTCCACTCTTACACTTTGCCACGGCACACTTCATTTTGCTTTGCAATGTCTCAATAATTGTTTAAATCCACGCAGAACAATTAACGCACAAATATTAAAATTGTTATGTATTTGGTTCACTGAAATTTTTCCTATTCTTCTCGCATCGTGCTTATCTAATATATAAAAATCTCGTGTCACGGTGTTAGTGGTCGAACTCCTTCTAAACGGCTCGACCGATCTGGATGGGTTTATGGAAGAGTTCTGGAACTTGGTATGTACAGTTTATAAAATCAGTTGCGTGGTCATGAAGAAAAATTGGGGTTATTGGAAAAAGGGGCGTGGCACCTCCAATGGTAGATTACTACCATATGGAGATATATGAAATCAATCATATACTTTTAGAGAAAATTCGGGCTATTTGAAAAGGGGGCGTGGCGCCTTTCAAGCTCATTGAAACTATTACGTTTCTTTGTACACATGTATAGTTTTGCTAGGTTATTTAAGACGGTTATGGAAATATGCCTTCTGACAACCACCAAACCGTAATATTAGAAGATAAATGCGCCACTGAAAATCATGAACGTGAACTGTTGGTGAAAATGTTAGACCAAAATATTTCAATACAAAAAATTAATTTTGGGCGGAACGAAGTTCGCCGGGTCTGCTAGTGAAAATATACAATTGTATAAATGTAGACGCATAATAAAACTAATGTATGCATGCAGACGCATGCCCGACGACTGGAATTTAAGTGTGCTCTGCCCAATCCACAAGAAAGGCGACCCCGCCATACGCGCCAACTACCGCGGAATTAGCCTTCTAAGCATAGGTTACAAGGCCTTATCGAGCGTATTGTGCGAAAGACTGAAGCCCACCGTCAACGAGCTGATTGGACCTTATCAGTGTGGCTTTAGGCCTGGAAAATCCACCATAGATCAGGTATTCACAATACGCCAAATCTTGGAAAAGACCCGCGAGAATAGGATCGACACACACCATCTATTTGTCGATTTCAAAGCCGCTTTCGACAGCACGAAGAGAAGTTGCCTTTATGCCGCGATGTCTGAATTTGGTATCCCCGCGAAACTAATACGGCTGTGTAAAATGACGTTGAGCAATACCACCAGCTCCGTCAGAATAGGGAAGGACCTCTCCGAGCCGTTTGATACCAAACGAGGTTTCAGACAAGGGGACTCCCTTTCGTGTGATTTCTTTAATCTTATGTTGGAGAAGATAATAAGAGCCGCAGAACTGAACCGCTCAGGCACAATACTTTATAAGAGCGTACAATTGCTGGCGTATGCCGACGACATCGATATTATCGGTAAAAACAAGGGCTACGTCTGTTCTGCCTTCTCGGGATTGGATAGAGAAGCAAAGCGAATGGGTCTGGTGGTGAACGAGGACAAAACGAAGTATCTCCTGTCAGCACACAAACAGTCAGAGCATACGCGTCTTGGCACCCACGTCACTGTTGACAGTTACAAGTTTGAAAAAGTAGACGACTTCGTTTATTTGGGAACCAGCATTAACACCAATAATAATGTCAGCCTTGAAATCCAACGGAGAATCACTCTTGCCAACAAGTGCTACTTTGGGCTGAGTAGGCAATTGAGAAGTAAAGTCCTCTCTCGTCGTACAAAGATCACACTCTATAAGTCACTCATCATGCCTGTGCTGGTGTATGGCGCGGAAGCATGGACAATGAAAGCATCTGATGAGGCGGCTCTTGGAGTTTTCGAGAGAAAGATTCTGCGAAAGATTTACGGACCTTTACGCGTTGGTGATGGCGAATATCGCAGACGATTTAACGATGAGCTGTATGAGCTTTACAACGATATAGACATAGTGCAGCGAATTAAAATTCAGCGGCTCCGCTGGCTTGGCCATGTCGTTCGGATGGACAGAAACGCTCCTGCTCTGAAAATATTCAACGCGGGCCGCGATGCTGGTAACAGAGGAAGAGGAAGGCCTCCTCTGCGTTGGAAAGACCAGGTGGAGAAGGACTTGGCAAAATCGCTTAGGCGGTTACAGCGCCAAATAAGAAGAAGAAGAATGCATGCAGATGCAAGGAGCTATACATCATGCGTCATCACAAAGAAGTTTATACTTCCCTAGAATCCGAAATAAAGCAACATCCTATTCTGTTTCTTAAAGGACCAACTGCATATCGTCGTTTAAAGTACAAAACCGCGTATCCTCATTCTGCAAAACCGCGTAACTAACATTGGCTGCCAAAAATTGGATTTGCTCACACAAACTCTTGGTTCAATCATTATCCATTCGTCCTGAAATATACTACCCAGAAGTGCGATTGCTTTATAAAATAGAGAACCATTTTGAAACATGAGTGTTTTTACGCTCTAGAAAATAATTTCTACAACTTCACATACGCGGTTTTGCATTTTGCTGATACGCGGTTTTGCACTTTAAACGACGATATAATATATCATGTTAAAGATAATGCTACATTGCTGGTGTGCCTTACATTTATTGCAATTTAAATCAAGCTCTTTTAATACGAACAATCATGTAAGTATATTTACCTCGTGCGTTGCAAATTACTTTTTAATGAAATAAAAATTCCTTAAAAAATATTAAAATTTCCAAAATAATTATTTGATTAGGTGGCAGTGGCAAATTACGAAAAGTAGAAACGTCAGTAAGCACAGTTTATGTCAAAAAATTTAAAAGTGAAACTACCTTCATTTTTTGTATTATGGGTGGGAGTGCCATTGATAAAATTAGAGTGTGAGAAAGTTTTTCTTACAAAACCTTTCATTATTGAATCATGGGTAGAAGCCAAGTTTCATAGAATACAAGGTTACGACATCAGCCGTGGCCGCCATCTTGATGACGTAGATGGCTCAATTTTTGGAGTTGCCCGATTCCTAAAAAAATTATCTTCTAAAAATACACTATTTTAGTCAAAAATACATCACGTTTTATTTCAAATATGTGTAACCCTGATATTTACCGTTTGACAATTTGCGTTGAAGTTTGTGCATTTTTCTGCGTCTTTGAGTTTATTTAAATTATTACAAATTTAAGTGCGCTGTTTTTGATCGCAGAAATTACGATGAAAAAGGTAATTTAGGTTTTACCGTATGTCTAAAGACGAGTTGCAATTTCGGTAGCGAAACTTTGCCAATGTTATGAACACTTTTTATTTAAAAATGCGCGAGTGCGTTCTGCTCATTTTCAAGAATTAAATCACCAGCAAATTTTAATAAGCATTCGATTTACATTTCATTTGTCACTATTGAACGAATATTATTATGTTAATCCAGTTTCACGTGAAGTTATAACTTTTTATGATGTTATAATAAGCTTTGCCACGATTTTATATCAAAAATGCCCATTTGATAAGGATTCCTAAAATATGCTACACGGACACTATATTTTCTGTGTTTTGTGTACTCTCCTGAGTTCTGATTGGCTGAAATATTTTACGAAGAAGGATAGTACACAAAACACAGAAAATATAGTTGCCGTCTGAAGTCTAGAAAAAAGAAATCTGATGAGGAGATGTGGTGATCTCCGAAATAGCTGCTATAACTTCTACCGCTTAGACTTTGTTGCTTTTTAAATTTTTCCTAATAAACAATCGCGGTACAAAGCTCAATAAAAATATTAAAAATAAAATGTTAATAAGCCACAATAACATTGACAAATACATAGTTTAGGAAGAGCCTGCCTGAATATACAAAAAAGCAAATAAGCAAATGGATGTATAGAATTGACAACAACAACCAAGCTGTCGAGTTTAAATAGCGGCAAATCAGCTGCACTTGATAGTAGTTGGTTGAATAAGGAAAATGAATTAGCAACAAGAGTTTACGGGATGTACATACAGCGGCGGATCTTTTGCCCCTTATTCTAATTACCTTAAACGAGCAAATTTCCAATCGATTTTAAACTGACTTCCCGACAAGTTAGAGACTTGAAATTTTCAGCATAGTTCCAATCACGATGACAATGCAACTTAAAATATAAATGAATTCCCCATATGGTCCAGGGATCTTGATTCACAGGCGGTCAAAAAATATTAAGATTTATGGCTAACAGAGCGTAATTTGCCAAAGAACGTAAAACCACTCTAAAATTGTTAAAGCTGCCAGCGCGCCGCGGCGGTAGTGTAGCAAAGCTATTTGTGGCAAATTCAACCTAGTCTAGATATGAACCTCGTTGTAGGCATCATATTAAGGAGATCCAATTAGAAGACTCCAGATGTCGCCCCGCGAGAAGAAGTTAAATATTGCGCCTAAATATTTGCCATGCTACAGCGGAAATGGAAGACACGCCATTTCTTTAAACCAGAGCTGCTCACTCCATAAGCACTTGTAGCACATTTGTTTTTGTTTTGCCCTGTAGTATAGGCACATATACAAATTTTCACTTTAATAATATGTCTCCATTGTGAGATTTAATGAAGATTTAGCCCTCTGACGAGATTTGACGTTAAATCTTTTGAGATTTACCATATAAAATTAAATCTCGAAAGGCAGTAGATTTAAGTTAAATCTTCGTCAAATCTTCAATAATATTGATCAATAAGTACAATTTGTTGGATGAGGCAACCACAAATTCACATGCCATAAGTCAAATGACATTTGTGTTTTCAATATACAGTTGAGGACATTGAAATCTAGCCTATTTTTAGGGATTTTTATATTTTTGTTAGTTTGGGAGGAAAATTAGTAATATATATTTACATAACTTTGGTTGTAATAAATTAAGAAAATATTATTTTAAAAACTAAAAATTTAGAAAAAATGTTTTATAGTAATATCATGCAGAGTCTTCTCCGCTTTCTATAAGTCATTTACGCGCTGCGACAAAAAATTTATAAATTTCGGTAATGGTTTTGCTTCGATAACATTGCACCGAACATCCTCTAGAACTCAGTTCGTATTCATGATATGCCATAGGCCCCCAATTGGATTTTCGGTTCCCTCCTATGAATAAGAGAATTCTACAAAAATTTTTCTTTCCGCAAATGTTTTTTACCGTTTTGATAATTTTTCTTAAATTCGGGAATATGATTCGGAATATGGTACCATTCTTTACACTTTCCAAACTATATATTATACATACATATTTACCACGAATAAGAAGCCAATAATATTCAGAATTCATATAATGAAATTCCGCTTGGTACCTTCCTTTTATCTGTCTGTATATCAATGTCCGCAACTGTATTTATAAAATCATACATAAGCAAACGTCAAATATTTAAAAATGTGAACGTCAAACATATCTCGTTGTGGTAATGGAGACGGTTGTGATTTAGCAACTGGATTTATTAAATCTTAATGGATAAATCTCTCAATGGAGACAGTATAAATATAAAAAAAAATGTACCTATCGCCCTCCCATATGCCCTGACATATAAATACAATTCAAATGAAAGTGCCTGAGTTTCATATGGAAGGGAAAAGGAAACGCCCTCGCATATGAAGCTAAGGCACTCCAGTAAAATGTACAAATTTACACAAACAATTATAGTTTGAAATAAAATAATGTAAAAAAAAAATATATTTATTAAAAACAAGCTTTTATTTAATCTGAACAATCAAACCGGCATTTAAATATCTGCATAAATACATATACATACATACCTAACCAATTATGCATGTACGCTGAATTCGCCGACAAGCTTTTTTAAAAACGAANAGGAATGTTTTTAAGATCTTACATATATTGGCACTTTTGCCCGTTTCAATAGCCACACCTGANTTTGAAATAAAATAATGTAAAAAAAAAATATATTTATTAAAAACAAGCTTTTATTTAATCTGAACAATCAAACCGGCATTTAAATATCTGCATAAATACATATACATACATACCTAACCAATTATGCATGTACGCTGAATTCGCCGACAAGCTTTTTTAAAAACGAAGTAAATTAAAACAAATTGTTAGTAATTTTCATTAGAGTTTGAATAACTCCTTTCACTAAATGGCTTTTAATAACTTTAACGAGACCTTAACTTATTTTATTTTATTCATTTTAGTGCAGTTTTGACAAAAATCTTTTGTTACACTACTTCATTTTATTCCTTTGATTGTACAGATTAAATAAAAGCTTATTTTTAAAAAATATTTTTTTTTTATTATCTTTTATAAATTGTTGTTGCTTTGCTAGCCGGCAATTACAAGTACCTGATGAAGGTCTTGCAGAAGCAATGAGCTTAGCCGACGACGCTTTAAAGGAATTTGAAGAAATGCGACAAGATGCAGAAAAAAACTTTCATTTTCTTTTCGAACACGTAGAAGAAGTATGCACCAACCTAGGTACAGAAATCAAAGTACCGCGATACAGCAGTCGCCAAAAGAATCGCTTTAATATGAAAACCGGAGACGGCGAGGCATACTATTGCATTGCTTTTTACATTCCCTTCCTTGATACATATATTGCTCATTTGAAAAGCCGGTTCCTAAACCATAAATCAGTTTTAAATAATTTTAGTGTTTTGTTTCCAAAGTAGGATTTTAACGAAAAAAAACTGAAGAATTGTTTGCTTTCTATGAAAAAGTAATCGACTGCTCGAAACAAAACTTTCTTCTGGAGGTAAAAATGTGGAAAATACGAGTTTCACACGAACATTTTCGAAATGCTCTCGAAGCATTACAAGTAGCTAATACAGCGTCTTTTAGGAATGTTTTTAAGATCTTACATATATTGGCACTTTTGCCCGTTTCAATAGCCACACCTGAACGAAGCTTTTCATGCCTCAAAAGAATTAAAACCTCCTTGAGAAATACAACATGTCAAGAGAGGCTCAACGGTCTAGCATCTATGAATATTCACAAAGATATAAATTTTTCNTTTAAAAAATATTTTTTTTTTATTATCTTTTATAAATTGTTGTTGCTTTGCTAGCCGGCAATTACAAGTACCTGATGAAGGTCTTGCAGAAGCAATGAGCTTAGCCGACGACGCTTTAAAGGAATTTGAAGAAATGCGACAAGATGCAGAAAAAAACTTTCATTTTCTTTTCGAACACGTAGAAGAAGTATGCACCAACCTAGGTACAGAAATCAAAGTACCGCGATACAGCAGTCGCCAAAAGAATCGCTTTAATATGAAAACCGGAGACGGCGAGGCATACTATTGCATTGCTTTTTACATTCCCTTCCTTGATACATATATTGCTCATTTGAAAAGCCGGTTCCTAAACCATAAATCAGTTTTAAATAATTTTAGTGTTTTGTTTCCAAAGTAGGATTTTAACGAAAAAAAACTGAAGAATTGTTTGCTTTCTATGAAAAAGTAATCGACTGCTCGAAACAAAACTTTCTTCTGGAGGTAAAAATGTGGAAAATACGAGTTTCACACGAACATTTTCGAAATGCTCTCGAAGCATTACAAGTAGCTAATACAGCGTCTTTTAGGAATGTTTTTAAGATCTTACATATATTGGCACTTTTGCCCGTTTCAATAGCCACACCTGAACGAAGCTTTTCATGCCTCAAAAGAATTAAAACCTCCTTGAGAAATACAACATGTCAAGAGAGGCTCAACGGTCTAGCATCTATGAATATTCACAAAGATATAAATTTTTCAGTTGACGAAGTTCTAGAAGAATTTTTCAAAAAACCACGAAAAATTTTAAAATTCTTCGTTTCATTGATTTATAAGTAAAAAGAAAAATTTAATGTGTTTAAAATTATCAAAATGTTTTATAAATAAAGCGAAAAGCTGAATATATGATTTTAAAAATTCGTGTTTTGAAACTTTATTACGCACAATTTCTTCTAAAGAGCCTTTTTTCTAGACCCATGTTAGTGAAATATTATTCTTTGACTTGAGGGGGGGTTCGATCCCTGCTGAAGTCTAGAAAAAAGAAGTCTGATGAGGAGATGTGGTGATCTCCGAAATAGTGCTATAACTTCTACCGCTTAGACTTTGTTGCTTTTTCAATTTTTCCTAATAAANGCGTTCGGAATAAATAAAAAAAGATTTTCCGTACGTTTCCAAGGAAAATAAAAAATGCGTATAATTTTCGTCACGAAATTGATATCATAAGCTCTGTGTTTTTAGTTCAGCTTTCGTCACTCGAAAATTTTACCTCAAAGAGGTGTTTTANTAATAAAAATATTTAAAAAAAAGTGATGTAATTTTGACTAAAATAGTGTATTTTTATAAGATAATTTTTTAGGAATCTGGCAACTCCAAAAATTGAGCCATCTACGTCATCAAGATGGCGGCCATGGTGATGTCGTAACCTTGTATTCTATGAACCTTGGGTAGACGCCAATTTGACGTCAAACTATCAAACGTCAAAGTTTTCGGGAGAGTCAAAATAAGGATGAGTGTGTGTAAGGAAAAATAAAAAAATACATTTCACTGGCTGACGTTCTTAAGTCAATTTTAGGCTTAATTTTATTTTTTCATTTTGTTTAATGTAAATTGGTTTATCGTTTATTAAGCTATCACATGAGTGATATTGATGAATTCCAGTGTTGTTGCAGGGTCGTTTAAAAAGTTAGCGAATATTTGACACGTCATAAAAACAGCGATTCAGGTGTTGCATTTTTGATATGTGTACACAGGGCCGTAGCCAGGTTTTTTTTGCGGGGGGCGCTTCTGAAAAAAAAATGTTTTCACTTTTATTTCAACATATTTTGATTAAAAGAAAAATACTGATAAAAGTAAAATATTTCACACAAACAACAAAAAGTAGTATCAGTAGTAGCCGAGTAATCATAGCCAACTTATGTACAGTAACTGCATTTCTGCCCATGCAAAAAAAAAGCGGTACTGTTTTTCCACTGGAATTATAAAATCTATGTATTATATTTTAAGACTTCCACCAAAATATCTCGCGAAAATATTAAGATTTACGATCTGAAAATACCTCCACAAATTGAGTTCTTTTATTAATAAACAGTTTTTTTTAAAATATTTTTTGAAAAAATTACCTCAGATGACTGAGTAGTTTAAGCTTAAAAAGTTTGCATAAAATATAAAAAAAATTTCTACGGTGAGATAAACGAGTGTCATTCCATGTTAAATTAAGATGTGTTGGTATTGAATAAAAAAAAAAAAATTGGGACGTGAATGAATACGAATCGTTGCAAAAGTTCTGTTTTTTTAATTGTGTTTCTAGCAGTAAACGGAAATTCGCAGCGTTCGGAATAAATAAAAAAAGATTTTCCGTACGTTTCCAAGGAAAATAAAAAATGCGTATAATTTTCGTCACGAAATTGATATCATAAGCTCTGTGTTTTTAGTTCAGCTTTCGTCACTCGAAAATTTTACCTCAAAGAGGTGTTTTATTTGATATCAATTATTTTGGTGTAGCACATTTAAAATCGACCAAAATACGAACAGTAATCTAAATGTTTTATTTTTCTCAAATAAATTACTAAAAATGTTATCTAAATCGAAATTATGTATTCAAATCGATGTATCCATTGAAACATATAATTTTTCGAATACGGAATAAAGCGAAAATGAATTATCATATCCTTTGCATTCGAAAAAATTGAAATGAAAACTTATCAACTTGGTACCAACATTGGATACAATAAAAAACTGTACTCGTCTGATTGTCGAGCAGTTTATTTTGGTTAAGATTTCTACCAGGTGTGGTGGCACACATGTGCTTTTTTAAGAAGTTTTACTTCTATCACGTGTACGATGTTGCACTCGTGCTATTAAACTAATGATTTTTTCTCAAGTAGTTTTGCTCAGTGGCAATTTCTACATATGTATGTAAGTAGTAGCGGCGCATTGGATGAACTAAATGCATTTATACATACATATTTATGTATAACTGTAGGTAATATTGTACGCGTCCTTCCAGGTAGGTTAAGTGCGGGTGATAAACACATTTAGCATAGGTAAATATTGTGTACATACCAGCAATTAAAATGGGAAAAAATGTTACAATTTCGGCATGTGACTGAAAAAACTCTAAAATACACACAAATTGTGGTTTCCAAGATATGTACGAAGTGATTAGCACAGCTGCATTCTTCAACTTGTCGATTTTCAGGGAATTTCGGTTTAAGTAGAATTCGGGAAATGGGCGATTTTTTCCTGGGTATGTTATTTTTGTTATTGGGTATGTTATTTTTATATCTTAAAGTAACCAAATTAGACGGATATTTTAATTTTTAACCATTTGACCCTCTTTGGAGCGACATTTTTTAAATTCGAATCGCAATATCACCACAACAAGAGTTTACCCAGATATAAGCTATATACCAGATGTAAACTAAGGTTTTAAGCTAAATTTGTGGAAACATAGAATAAAATCGACTGACCAGTTTTTGAGAAAATGCCCNTATAAAAAAAATTTCTACGGTGAGATAAACGAGTGTCATTCCATGTTAAATTAAGATGTGTTGGTATTGAATAAAAAAAAAAAAANAATTCGAATCGCAATATCACCACAACAAGAGTTTACCCAGATATAAGCTATATACCAGATGTAAACTAAGGTTTTAAGCTAAATTTGTGGAAACATAGAATAAAATCGACTGACCAGTTTTTGAGAAAATGCCCGAAATCTATATTCTCAGTAGCCCGATTTTCAGTTTTCGGGCGATAAAAACACAAAAGATAGCATCAGATAGCTTGTTTGAAGACCCTTCTAGTGATATCCACATCAATGTCATGGACTGAGTAATGCGGCCTCAGTGGTAGTTTAAAAAATTGCCTTTTTTCGAATTTCAGGCAGCAGCCACGCCCACAAAGGCATACGAATCAAAACATCCTGGTACAAAACCTTCTTAGTTTTTTTTGTACTTTAATTCCTGAAAGTTTGAAAAAATTAAATAATGGTACGTACAGACCATACATACCAAAGCATCTCGTAGTGGAGACACGAACCAAAACACGTTTACCTCTATATCTTTCCAATTAGTAGCCGGAAACTAATATATAAGGTATCGTTTCAAAGGTATTGGCCTATAGAATAACACTAAATATGTTGGGTGTACCCACATGCTCCCTTAAACCGACAAAAGCAATAAAACATTTTTTGTTTCGCAACACTTTAGCCTAATTTTTAAGAATCCGGTTAATCGTTTATGAAGCTTGACATTACATACATTTTCTGGACACACTCTGCAAGACCTTTCCAACAATATATAAAACATGTCGATTGGATGTCGGGATAAAAACTTCCAAATCTCGTGTATATATAAGCGAGTCATTTGAGCAAGCTACTGTGGATGCTTTCGTCACTCACGTGCACTGCCGTATGCTGTGATATTGATATTTGTGTTTAAAATTTACTATCGCGCGGTGTAATATGTATAATGAGCTAGACATTTATAACAAAATATTAATTATTAAATAAATCACAAATCACGAAAATCCCGGGATTACTTGCCAAGAATCCCGGGATTTTCGAGACCTTAAAAAGTCCGGGATCCCGGGATTAACATTCCTAGTATGTACATAAGTATGTACTTTTCTAGGCATTCTAAATTAGTTTCTCTGTAAAGCATTTTTTGTCACTTCTCTGGATTCTGTTTATCCATTCGTTCTCCCTTCATTCGAAGGTAATGCTATGGGTAAGGGCTTACGGCCAATGACATGCTCATGTTAAAATAATGTCTTCTTGAAGCGAAAAAGTAAGCGATTCTCATCGCCTAATTCGATTCCATTTTAACTTCTGTGATAATCGTGTTTTTTGCTGGGTGTGTATGTATGTACATGTGCTACATATACATGCTTCTATGTATTTAACTTACCTCTTGATTCAAACTTAAAAAGTCCTCTCTCTGAGTTGGCTCTTCCTTATAATTATCACATTTGAGAGAATCGTATTGCCCGTCAGGGAATACTGTCAGTGTATCAGCTTGACAGCTTGAGCTTGTGTCATCAGTATCGAGTACCACCGCTGTTGCTGAATCCTTCACGTACAGAGATTCATAAGAAGGTGGCTCCTTTGAGGTAGTTGACGCAGACCACCATTTGTTAAGGCTGGGAATTGGGACATAGTACGGATATGAGAATCGGAAAGAACGGTCTTTATATATTCCAGCTTCTTTATGATTAGACTCAAATACTTTGAGTTCGCACTGACTACTTCCGGATGTATCGTCGTTGTTCACATTGTCGTAGAAAAAATTGGAAAAAGGCACAAAAGGTATTGATTGCAGGGTGCTGGTTGCACTTTCCGGGGTTGTTGTTATCGCCACTGTTGGTTCTAACTGGTCATCATCACCAAAGTATGATGATATAAATGGTTCGTAGGTGATTCGATGCTCATAATAGCTATGGGGTTTACGCAACCGCTTGGTCCGCCCCTTCTGATCTTCTTCGTCGGAGGAACTATCACTAGAGTTACGCTCATATGGCCTCCAAAGCATGGACGAAAGCGCCTCTTCGACGTCAGGTGGTCTTCGTTGATGATGGAAGCCGCGTTCGTCGTTCATATTGTCTACTTCGTAAATTAATGGATGAAATGCGTTTGAAGAGCATTTCGTAGGCTTACATTAATACATATCTATGCACGTGTATTTCAAGCTTCTGTTCGACTCTAAGATCGTGGTTCAGTTTTCCATTACAAGCCAGAAGCTATGTTTGTATACCGTATGGTATAATTGTGCGTATATAACTATAACATTTTGATTTCCCAAAGCAAATTTATTGGTTGCGACAGTTCTGGAAAAGAAAGTTAGCATGAAATGTAATTTTATATTAATTTCTATACCCGAGCGCACTTGTGCACAAGGGTGTATTAGCTTTGTTCACATAACGGTCGTTTGTAACAGCCAAAACGAATCGAGATAGATATAGACAAATGTATACATAAATGTTTAGAATGAATAGAGAAGTCGATTAAGCCATGTCTGTCTGTCCGTCCGTCTGTCCGTCCGTGTACACGATAACTTGAGCAAAAATTGAGCTTTCTCAACGAAATTCGGCATGTAGGTTTCCCTGTATCCAAGGTAGGTTGGTACTGAAAATGCGCGAAATCGAACTGTAACCACTCCCACTTCCCATATAACGGTATTTTCGAAAAATGATATTTATTTATTTATTTACAACAATTAATTATAATACATATTACTATAATATTATAACTAATTAAAAAAAAAGGAAACTTATGGGTACTAGTTGCATAGACCATCGACCCTATATTACAAGCGAAATTGAATTAAGCTTAGTGTACATATGTATATGGAAAAAAAATAAAAATAAAAAATTTCTATTCATTAATTATACGAGCGATGCTTTGCCTTATATAAGGTGGTATAACTTGGCAGATTTAAGGAATGACGTGACAATATTAATATTCGAGGAGTTTATATCTTTAAGTAGCGAAGACGGTGTTTTTGAGTTGAAGTGTTGACGCCTGATGTTGTCCAGTGACTTACAGTCATCCAGTAGATGTGTAACGGTTGGGGTTAGTCCGCATCTTGGGCATATTGATCTATTTTCTCCGGTTAAGAGGTGTGAGTGTGATATTTTTATGTGGCCAATTCTCATACGGGTTACCACACTGCAGTCGCGGCGATTTAAGTCGGCTGGGAAGCGGATGCTGTTTTTGTATGGGTTGATGGCTTTATATGCGTGGTTGAAAGACGACCACTCATTTGACTCCACTTCTTGGTTGATCATTTTTATTTTGTTGAAAATATCTTTTTCAATGCCAGGGACAATCATGTGGCAGGGGCGTATACTAGCGTTTCTGGCAGCAGTATCAGCAAGCTCGTTGCCGTGTATTCCTTTGTGACTGGGAACCCACATCAATTTGATTTTTCTGGGAGATTTGACACAAATCTCGCGTATCTCGGCGAGTAAACTATTGTTACTGTAAATATTTTGTATTCCCGAGATGGTTGATAGGCTGTCAGTGGCTATGACAAATTTTCCTTTGTTGGACTGCGCATATTTTGCCGCTTCAAATACTGCGACTGCTTCAGCTGAAAACACTGAGTAGTAGGATGGAAGTATGCCTGTTGATATGTCGGCTCCTTTGGAATTGATGACAGCGAATGCCGTGACTGATTCGCTTTTCGATCCGTCTGTATATAACCATTGCCAATTGTTTGCGTTGAGTTCAGCTGCCTCTTTCGCGAATATTTTTTTGTAAATTGCAGAGTTGGTAGTTGGTTTGCTATACTGCTGGAGTACCGTGTTGAATGATGAATGCTTTAGCAGCCAGGGAGCTGTTGGGCTGATTCTATTACGCGAGCTCGTAGCAATGTCGTATTGCTTGCAGAGAGATATACTTCTGCGTAGGGTGGATGTCACCTTAAACTTTCGTACGCTCTTAGCTGCTTTCTTTACGTCATTTCGAAGAATGGTGTTGGTTGTGCACAAAAGTTTTGGTATGAGTTTGAGCGTTGTTTGTAGAACTCTTTCGGAGATTGATGGCAGTCCCGCTTCAGCTAGTATACATTTGGTGGGGCTGGTTGGAAAGGCATTAATACTCCGCCGGGCAGCCGTATGATATGGGGATTGAAGAAGTCGGATGTTTGACTTTGCACACCATCCGTATATCGGTAACCCGTAATCGATCTTGGACAGCATAAGAGCCTTAGTCACTTGTGTTAATATTGTCGGATGAACCATCGAGCGCCTGGAGCTAAGGAATCTAATTATGTTGAGGCGTTTGTTTAGACTTTCTCTCACGTACTTACAATGGTGCTTAAATGTAAACCTTTTATCAAAAATTACACCTAGTAGTTTAAGGTTGTCAGTGAATTCAATAGTACAATTGTCATATATCAATGGAGGATAATTGCAGTGGTGTTTTTTACAAATATGTAAGATTTTACATTTATTAATCGCTAAAGCTGCTCCTGAGAATTTGCCCCATTCTTTGATATCACATAGTATTTTTAAATATGTATTGTTTAAAGCTACTGTATCATTTATCTTGCTAAAGAGCAAAGCATCGTCTGCATAAATAGACACTTCAATATTTTTGTGTTTAAGAATCACATTATTTAATCGTTCAAATGCGATCATAAATAATACCACTGATAGTGGGGATCCCTGTGGGATGCCATTGTATAATGTATAAAAATCTGACAGTGTGTTGTTTACTCTAACGCGAAAGGAACGTCCGGTCATGAAAGCCTTTACTAAATTGAAAGTCTTTGGACCCACACCCCAGCTGGCGAGTTGTTGAAGTACAGCATGCACCCCCACGCGATCATAAGCTCTTTCAAAATCAGTAGCCAGAATGGTTACATGATTTTTAGCTGAAAGAGCGTCAGACACGTAGTGTTGAAGATGCAACAGAGAATCCATGGTACAATGTTTTGACTTGAAAGCGGTTTGATTAGGGCTGATAAATTTATTTTTCGTTATGTACCATAGTAGTCGTTTTGCGAGCATTTTCTCAGCGACTTTGCTTAGGCATGATAGTAGTGATATCGGCCGGAAACTATTTACTTCATGTGAGGGTTTGTTTGGTTTCGGTATAGGGACTACGATTCCCGATCGCCAGCTGTGAGGGTAGCTGCCTTTGTTTAACATAAGGTTATACATCTCAAGAAGTTTAATTTTCGCACTTTGTGGCAAATTTTTTAGCATTGGATAGGAAATGCGATCATAACCAGGCGTTTTACCTTTTGCACTTTGTAAGGCTAATTCAAGTTCTGTGAAAGAAAAGTCATATTCTAGGTGCTTCGCAGATAACGTTAATCTGCTGGGATTATATCTCTGCGTGAGTATTCTGTTTTTGTTTTCAACGTATTCTTTAGAGAAATTTTCATCTTTGGAGTACTGGGACCAATGGCTGCCAAAGGCATTCGCTATTTCGGAAGTGGTGGTGAAGACTTTTTGGTCTTTTTCCAGTGATACTATAGTGTGTGATGGGATACCGATTATAGATTTTATGTCATGCCAGACTTTTTTTATGCTAGACGTAGGTGATATTTTGGCCGAAAATTCTTCAAAGGAAGCACGTTTGGCAGCCTTTGCTGCTTTTTTAAAAATGGCATTGGCTTTCTTGTATGAAATTAAGTTAGGTATGGTCCCAGTTTTTTTATAAATACTCCAACAAGTTTGTTTATCTTGCCTTAATTTATTTAGCTCTTGGTTCCACCAACGCACTGTGCATGTCTGGCGGCAAGGTTTTGTTTGAGGGATTGATTGATTTGCAACAGTTTTAATAGCTTTGGTAATTCTTGCCGCAAGAAGGTTGACATCAGAAGTGGTTGCGAAAGTGAAACGCTCTATGCAGTTCGCCTGGTATTTGTGCCAATCAGCTTGGTCAATTTTAAATTTCACCGATATTGCACGTTTTTCAGTTTTAAATTGAGTCTGAAAGGTAGTGGTTATCGGGTAGTGATCGCTACCGTGAAGATCTTTCGATATTTTCCATTCACAGTTTGGCATGAGACTGGGTGTGACTAAAGTCAAATCAATATGGGTAAAAGAACTGTGCGTAGATAAGTGCGTGGGTGAACCATTATTTAGTACAGCTAGATCGGCTGAGAGGATGACATCTTCTAGTATTTTGCCCCTGGAGTTAACGTCGTGCGAGCCCCAGAGTGGGCTCCAGGAGTTAAAATCGCCAGTCAATATAATTGGCGTACTTATTGGTGTCAAAAATTTAAGCAGTTCTCTGGATGAGAAACTTTGTTGTGGCGGTATATAGCTATTGAGCACAGTCACTTTAGGGTTAAGGCGTATCTCAATCCCCAGTGTGCATATGGTAGAGTTAATATTTAAAGCTTCATGTGGGATATGTTTTTTGATTAGGATACCAATGCCTTGTTTAGCACTTAGGTTCGTATCTAAGTTACAAAAATACCCAGTGAAGTTGTTCGGGCAGAAAAAATTACGTGTATTGAAAGGAAAGTGTGTTTCTTGTATACATATTACGTCGGGATTTTGTTCTTTTATAATTAGTAGTAGTTCGTGGTAATTATTGTTGTAGCCGTTCATATTCCATTGTAGTATAGAGATACACATGGGAGGGAGAAGGGCGTTATAAGTTGTTTTTTCCTAAGCAAGAGAGTTCCCCATTGGAGAATGCCGCAGAAAGAGATGCGCAATCGTTGTCATTAAGTTCTTCTGTAGGAGAGATTGATATTGGTGGGTTTAGAGAGACGAGGTGTGTATTGTTATCTTTATTGTGATCATTGGTTTGCGATATTATTGATATTGAGTGTGGTGGATATATTGTGGTGGAAAGAGAGCTGATAAACTCATCTACGATGTGTTGCTGCGTAACAGGTGTTTTTTGTTGAGTGAAATTTTGAGAGTTTGGTATGTTCGGTGTTATTGAGAAGGGAGAAATTGGGTTCGTAGTTGTTGTGGGTACTAGTTTAGTTTTGTTTTGTGTGTTTGCTTGGCTTTGAGTTTGCTGTTTTTGTGTGTCAGCTGCAATAAAGGAGTAGCTGGCGGTATCAATGGGCTTTGGGGCATTCGCTCTAAAGATTGCTTTTGCTTCACGCAAAGTACATTTTTTTGTTGTTTTGATTTGTAGGATTTCTTTTTGTTGTACAAATTTTGGGCATTGCCTTGATGAGGCGGGGTGCTCTTGTGAGCAGTTGACACATTTAGTTTGTGTGCAGACGTCGGGGACGTGGGGAGGGAGACCACAATTGACGCATGTGGGATTGTTTCTGCAATGTTTTGCAGTGTGCCCTAAATACTGGCATGATTTGCATCTCATTGGATTGGGAAAATATGGACGAATTTTCGCAGAATACCACGAAAAATGAAGAAACTACGATATTTGAAAATTAGTATGCGAAGTCGAATTTAAATAAAAAAGAGTACTATTATGAAATTTTTGGAAAACGAGCGTGACCTCTCCCACTTATGACGAAAAGCTGTACCTCAGTAGCCGCTTCACCAATGCTTCCCAAACTCGGTAGGGCCTCTCTTAAAAATCTTTAAAATCGGGCGATAACCACGCCAACCTCTCTTATAACGGTAATTGACTGAAACACGAAAACTGCGATAAATCAGTAACTAATGAAGGACATCGACTCAAAATCGATAATTACAATAACCACTTAGCACAAAATTTGATTATTATACATTTTTGGATAATGGTCGAGGCGCCGCCATCTTATGACCACAAATGTGTACAGTCGCCGTCAAAAGAAAGTGTGCAAGATGGTTTTATTACATTCCTAGCTTTATTTAAGTTTTTATTAGCTGATAATTTGTTTGTTAATTATTTTTTTATATTATTGTGATTTCGCACAAAGTTTTTCCTTTCCTATGATATTTTACCACAAGTTCGCGAATATCGATTTACGTTTGTGTTTTCATTGTGGTTTAAAACTGATCACGAATAAGCATACACTTCAAATGATTCATTCAAGCTGCCTTTCAAAAACAAACACAATAGCAGGCGACGTTGTAACGGTTACTTTCGGTGTCCGTTATCTTAGAAGTACTTGAACCCAATTTGTACACTTTCATTCGACGCCAAGTGTATGAAGAACTATATATTTTCTGTTCATAACTTTTGTTTTTGTAAGAATTTTGTTTTTTTCCATAGATTTTCAAAAAATGTGAAATGTTACATTTTATCATCTAACAAAAACTTAAATAAAACTAGCAATGTAATAAAACAATTTTGTACACTTTATTTTGACATCGACTGTATCTCGGTAACTGGTTCCTCAATTTCTCCCAAACTCGGTGCACTAAATAAACTATATAAACTAAACTATAAACCATTTTTATTTATTATGGTATAAAACTATTTTGCAGTCATTAACCAACAAATAAAAAACATCAACTTAAGCAATGCTGCTATACGAAATAAAATTATTAGAGGCAAATTTAAAATTTCAAAAGCTAGTAGGAAAAATAAAGTCTGAAAAAGTAAAATTAAAGTAAAGTAAAGTAAATATGTGTCTTTATTTAATATGTTTCCAATTCGAATTTCTTATTATGTATTAACTGGCATGGTTCATTAAATTCTATATTATAGACATCACTACAATAGTTAAGAAATTATGCCTATTTAATTACAAAAATTAAAGAATTTTAGCTCAGAGCAAGTTTTTGCCACGAAAAACTACGTTCATCTGAACGGGCTGGAGATTTACAGTGGCCCAAACTGGGATGCGACATTTGGACAAGTTTTGGTTATTTTTCTTTAGTTGTTTTTAAATTTTATTATTTTTGTATGAAAGCAAAGCTGATTGCTTAACAAACACCATATAAATCCAAGTATCAGACTTTGTGCAAAAATTATGAAAATTCTGCAAAATTTCACCAAATTTTAAACTTTTTAATCAGCATCATTAGAAAAAATGTTATGCGGTTTTGTTGGCCATTAAATTTTAGTATAAAATTCAAAAATGAAGTAGCTAAGGCTTACCGTTGATTTTTGGCAATTTTTTTATCGAATACATATATCTGTACCGTTCAATTAAAGATACTTTAAAAGGTTTGACTTTGAATTAAAAAATAACCAGTTTATCTTGAAAATGTTTATATTTTTATTAAGTTTCTATGAAAAGTGCATCTTGAACTAAAGCTATGGCTAGCTAAATTTTAAAATATTGTTTGAGATCCCATGAAAAGGGCCTATATCGGTTTGAGCTACTTTAATTGTACAGCATAGATATGCAAATAAAAAAATCCATTTCGTTATTTATATAAAAAAATATCAGAAATAAGTCTTTTTTTTTGTTATCAAAAAAAGTTTAAAAAATATTTATTTTCGTTGATCATCAAAGAAATACCATTGTAGTTCTCAAGAAAAATCACGAGAAATATTTTTCATTATTTCTGATGCTAGCAAAATAACTTTGCGGCTGCTATCATTTTCTTGAAAAAATAAATATATAATATATATATCCATATTTAAGACTACGTTGCTTGTGAAAAAAAAATAAGAACATTTTTGTAAACAAGGAGATATGGCAACTCATATATCATTGTGAACATGTCATTGCGGCAACAAGAAATATTTGCAAAGTGACCAAGTTTCTCTATTAAATTCTTTGCGAACAGTGAAAATCTCCATGTATGTCCATTTCAATTGGGAAAGGCGGAAATATCTTAATCTTAAGTAAGTCAAATTTGGAGTAAAATTTAAGCTCAAGTTCGGTTGCCTACGAAGTACTACATAAGGTTTTATACAAAGGCCAAATGCTTTATGTACGCAGAGCAATCTAGGCGAAATAGAAAGCCTCGAGCATCTGCTCTTCAAGTACCCAACTTATTATTCCTTTAGGGACTACTACCTAGGACCACTTCAAAAGAGTTTGAAAGCAATCCAATGCATATGTTGTTAACTGTTTGCGATTCAGAGCCAACATATTAGATGAATAAATTGTGAAAACTAATGTAATTTTCTCAAATACTTTCTTAAGTACTTTCACTTTAAGTATATTTTTTAATAATTATGTAATTCGCAAACATGTAAACTCAAACGTAACCATAAGAAAGCCTACTAAAAACATAGTTTATAAGCAGGGTTAAATAAAATGAATGAATGAATGATACCAAAAAAAAATTATACCCTTTTTTTAAATCAAAAAATATTTAGAGGTCGCTCAAAGCGCTCAAAGTTTTCCATGTACATATTTCATATGGGGTGAAAACAAGTTTTCGTAAAAATGGTATATAATTCTTAAATCAATATTTGTTGATAGGAAAGCGTTGCTTCTCTTTAAGATACTGCCAATAATAATACCCAATTGATCATTTTACGATTTCTAATAATAGCAATTTTTTATGGGTCCCCCATTGCATTGTTTTGAAGGTTTTAGGGGTCCTATAAGAAATAGTTAATAGTATAAAGAGGTTAAATAAACGATTGGGTAAAAAGGTCCGAAAGAGAAACCAAGTTCTTCCTTACCATTTCTACGAAACCATGTTTTTCTCCATATAAAATTCATGGAAAACTTTGAGTGCTTTGAGCGACCCCTAAATATTTTTTGATTTCCATATAAAACGAATTTTTTCATTAAAGTACAATCCTAGAGGGTGAGAGCATTGAAATTCCGACTTTAATTTTATTTGGACTACCCCAATGTACATACATACATATATATTAATTGCATTTTTACGAATACTAATTCAACTGTTTTGATATATTAATCAATTTATTGTTATTGCAAATAATGTTTAAATTTATTTAATTTTTAGCAATAGTCTAAAAATAATAAAAAAGTTAATAAAATCGTGAGCTACTTTTTGAGTGCATTTGAGTGAAAAGGTACATTTCTATTGTCAAATTAGGTACAATTTGAAATTTGGATTTTCCATCCCTGGTTGTTACCGCACACAAACACAGTACAATTTATCAAATTATCCAACTTTTTTAGTGTGACTTTATACACGGCAAACTTACCAAAAGTTACCAAATGAAAAAAAAAGTTGCCAAGTTACCAAGCACTCGAAAAGTTACCTATTATGGTCACAACCTAGCAAAAAACACGATTACCACAGAAACGGAAGTGGAAACGGGCTAGGCGATGGGAATCGCTTACCCTTTCGCTTCAAGAAGGCATTATTTTAACATGGGCATGTCATTGGCCGTAAGCCCTTACTCGCAGCATTACATTCGAACGAAGGGAGAACGCATGGATAAACAGAGTCCAGAGAAGCGAACAATACCTTACAGAGAAACTAATGTAGAATGCCTAGATAAGTGCATAGTTATTTGTATTAAATTGAAAACAGAAAATACAGATTGTCTTAAAAGATTAAAATCTTTATAAACCAGTTTTTATACATACATATGTATGTATTTAGGTATTTAGATTTTACTTAAAAATCGATATGTACATACATACATGCATATTTAATTAACCTTAAAACTGTACTTCCTCGCTCTTGTACTTCACTTCCAGGGTAGCCAACTCGTGGGGAATCGGGGAATGGACCGTTTTTGTGGGGAATTCCCCGATTTGTGGGGAATTTCAATTTGCGTGTGGAATGGACCGTTTTTGTGGGGAATTTCAGCTCGTACAATTCTAGTATAATAAAGTTTAAAATGGCCAAAAATTATATTATTAATGGCCAAAAAAAAAAATTATTATATTTCACATAACGAATAAACATAATTTATTTTTTTATGGTAGAAAACCGCAAAAACTTCGGCAAAAAAATTCTATAATGAAAAAATCTTTCTAGAAAATCGAAGTAACAAGCTCGAAATTTTTAGGAAAGTTATTTGATTTTTTTTTCAAATATTGCACAAAGTTTGAAACTTGGATT
This sequence comes from Rhagoletis zephyria, assembly GCF_001687245.7. NCBI lineage: Eukaryota > Metazoa > Arthropoda > Insecta > Diptera > Tephritidae > Rhagoletis > Rhagoletis zephyria. The sequence goes on from NW_016158120.1 coordinate 64,049, forward strand.
TATACGTTATTTGTTAAACTATGTTTTTATAAAAAAAACTCAAATGAAATAACAAAACAAAAGGAATGTAACTGGCGCGACTTAAGTTTTTTCGACAACTGTATGTATTTAAATATTATATAAACATTTTTTTATTTTTACTTGTTAATAACTTTATAAAGATTTGCTTTGGTTTATGAATACTTTTAAAAATAAAATTAACAGAAAGAAACAGAACAGAAATTTTTTTTTTTTTTTTTTGTAACAAAGCTATATTTATGGGTGGGGAATTTGACGAAATTTGGGACAAAATCGGGAATTTCATTGTCGAAATCGGGGAATTATCAGAAATGAGTTGGCTACCCTGTTCACTTCATTGACTGACTTCAACATCGCTGCAAATTTAACAAAGCGAAACATGATTTTTATGTGAGACAAATTTCCACAGAAAGTAACGGTAGAAAAAGAATTTTTGGATACTCATTCTATTTTTTCAGCTGACTACAATGTAGCATTCTACTTCGTATTTCCCGAAATGAAGCAAAGAAGCGAAATAAAAAAAAATATTGTAGAACATTCTACTTTGGATTTCCTGAAATGAAGCAAAGAAGTGAAACAAATATAATATTGTAGGACATTCTACTTTGCATTCCCCGAAATGAAGCAAAGAAGCGAATAAAAAAAAAATATTATAGGACATTCTACTTTGCATTACCGGCAATGCCTAAACGATGCGAACAAATTCGAAGGCATTATAACGCTATGCCTTCTATAACACGTAACCACTAAAAACGATTACCGATTTTTTGCTGGGAAGCGACCAAATGTAGCAACCGTGATGGCAATGTCGCAATTTTGTCGCAGGAGAGTTCCCATACAAAAGTACTCAGCTAATCAGAAAATCTCGACTACTTCATGCCAGGGATGGAATTTAAAAATTTCAAAATGTGCCGAATGGTCTTCAAAAATAGTGTCGAAAAGAAGATAAAAGGGCCACAAAATTAAAACTTCTTTCTTTTAAGGTCTTTTAAGAACAATATATTTTTAAAAATACTAGTTATAAAATACACTGAGGTAATATTATAATTATTAATTAACCAAATTATTACAGCAAATGACTTTGATGAAGGATTCCTTAGACATATGTATATACATAAATTCATCGTAAAATAACACAGCATTCTAATTACGAAGGGGAAATACACCGGAATATATTTATTCTGACGTGTTTACACATATATGTATGTACTTATATGCGAAATAATGGCAGTGAGACATCTTGACCAGTTTTACCAGTTGATTAATTTCACAGGTCCACAAAAAAAAAAAATCGATGATAGGTTCCTTTGACCAAACCTAGTCTGTTATATGTTTTTGGGGTCGCTGAACACGAATCTGAAGTCCGTTTTACTCCATCACGTCTGGATTTTTTTCTAACCTCATAAAACATCTCGGATTTTATGTGACAGAGAAAATTTAACAAACACCATATATGTATGTATGTTCACAAATCGATATTTCACACTTTGTACGAAAATTAAAAAAAAAGAGCGGGTTCTCTTAACAACAAACTTTTAATTCAGAATTTTTAGAAAGATTCCAAGTTTACGGTTTTACGCATTTTTTCGATGTAAAGCATAATATAATAAGGGTATTCGTTTAAACGTGTAAAAGCCTAATAAACCTCTTAAACTGCGTAAATTTACCAACGCGTAAAAATTTGGCAGCAACTTGTATGAAAATTCTTTTACACATATTATGCACCAATTTTAGCAACCCTTCCAAACGACCAGCTGATGTTTATTATTGTGAAATTTAAAATGAAAGAGGTAAGAATGAAACTTAGAACCTAATATTTGTTTAATTGCTAAATTTTTTATATTTTCAGGAATCTAAGCCAAAGCAAAAGGGCCTTCGATTGAAACCGTTCCATCGCTGGACAGATTCGCAGACCCTGCAGCTGCTGCAAGCAGTTTCCGATGTGGTAAGGGAAAATCCAGAATCATTTGAGGTAAGCATTTTAGATAGAGAAAAATGTTGGTGTATTCAACAAAAATTAACATATATCTTCCAGAAACCGACGGCTCAAAGGTTTTATGAGAAATTGCAGCACAATACATCGGCACTTCAATCTGTCCCTTGGTTAGCGATGAAAAGTAAAATGAGATACCTAAAGGCATCGTACGTTGCCCCTGCAGGCTGGAAAAATAAAACTAATGGCTAATGGTGACGAATCTAGCATATCAATATATATCAGCAAAACTTGTCCCAACTTTAACTTACTTGAAGAAATCTTCGGGCAACACGGAAATGTAAATCCCACAGTAATTTTTGAAATCACTCAAAATATTGAAGTACTTGCCGATTCCCCTTCTGCTGATAGTTCATTAAATAATACCACCGAGTGCTACGAGTTATGTTCCTTCGAGTCTGAGGATTCAGTTGATCCAGTATTGCCTAATAGCAGCCATTGCAGTGCTGCGGTTACTTCTACACCTCTGAGCTCAGCTAGTTTTAGAAGTTCAATAAAAAAACAACCAAAAAGAAAAGGTGAAGCCCCCTTTGATAAATTACTTCTCATTCAGGAGAAAAGGTTGGAACTAGAAGTTACGAAAATAGAATTAGAAAAAGCAAAGGAAAAGAATGAGGTGGAGTTGAAAAAATTGAACTGAAAAATCAAATGGAAATGACAAGAATTGAGACTGAATCAAAAAGAGAATCCAAGCTGGAAATTGAAAAGCTGAAACTTGCAAGCGAGGAAAGAATCAAAATGTTTGAAATAGAGCTAAAACTCAAATCAAAGTAATTTTGTATGAATATAATTTTGGAGTTTGCATACATACACTAGGCGACAAACGAAAGTGTGCACCTTGTTGTAATATAATATTCACAATAACTTTCATGTAAAATTTTCGCATTAATTGTTTATGAAAATATAGTTCATTCTATAATATAAACCATAGAAATCAAAGTTTCCCACTTTATATAAAGTTAGCAAAAATTCAAAAACTTTCATACAAATTTTCAACTTTTTATTCAGAATTTCTAGAAATTTTCAAGTATGCAGTTTGATTTCCAGTTCAATGATAGTAAACAAAGTGCAAGTCTCAAGTCGCTAAAGATTACCGTTGATTTTGTAGAATTTTTCCCCGAGGGTGTTGCGCGTTTCGTCCATATAAAAATAGTTTTTGATCATGCGTTCTATGGAAGAAAACGGGCAACACCCTCCATACAAAAAAAATCTAAAAAGTCAACCGTAATCTTTAGCGACTTGAGACTTGCACTTTGTTTACTAGAATTGCGTACTGGAGAATTTTCTAGAAATTCTGAATAAAAAGTTGAAAATTTGTATGAAAGTTTTTTGAATTTTTGCTAGCTTTATATAAAGTGTGAAACTTTGATTTATATGGTTTATATTATAGAATAAACTATATTTTCAAAAACAATTAATGCGAAAATTGTTCACGAAAATTATTGGGAATATTATATTAGAACAAAGTGCACACTTTCATTTGTCGCCTAGTGTATGTAGCTGGGCACAGTGTAAATGAATGTACCTGTACATAAATACATAAATTAATTTTTTAGATATACTTTGCATGTGTTTTAAGAATTTACTATTAAGTTTCCATTAGAGATAACAATGTGAGGCGCTTAGATACACCTTCAATTGTAGGTAAGTTTTGGTCTCCAGGTTCGTCGCCCTCACGATAGTCACTCACGCTATCTTCGTCGACATCAATATTATGGTCGTTTTCTATTATAAGAATATTGTGCAATATCGCACAATCCAGTATCCACCTGAACGCAAACTTCACAGAATTGTCACCCTTTATTTGAATTTTAAGTTCTTTCAAGCTATTAAAACGCTGTTTCAGTAAACCAAAGCAGTGCTCAATTCTGATTCGGTAGTTGCTGAAAGTTCTTTTGAACAGATTTCGTTGGTTCAAGGTGCCTTCCGTTGCGTTTGTTCTAAAAGGAGTAATGACGCTCGCAGTCAATTTATACGCACTGTCACCAGCCAACCACTCTGATCCTGTAAGCATTTCAGTGGCTTTTGTAGATAGCTCGCAATTGTTATATATTCTGGCGTCGTGAACACTACCGGGTAGGGCTGTGCGATTATTCGATTACTCGACCAAGGTGGTTAATCAGTTTTCCGGTTAATCAATTGCTCGATTAATCAAGATTTTGATTACTCAAAACGATGATTAATCGAGTTACTTGATCAATTAATCAAAAAAATTAATTTTGCTCGTTAAATGAGTTTGCTTTGAAAAATGCTTATTTTCTTTTTTACATTCTGTACATGAAAAAATTATTTTTTTGAAAACAGAAACGTTGTTTTCAAAGTATCAAGGAACTTCAACTTCTTTATATGTAAACAGTACTTTGAAATGTTGATTACTCATTTTACTCATAATGTTGATTAATCATAAAGCAAATTACTCATATATTTTTGTTTTTGGTTAATCAAAATCTTGGTTACTCGAGTAATTGATCTTTTGAGTAATCATAATTTTCAATTAATCGAATAACTGAGTTATTTACTTTATGATTAATTAAAATTTTGAATAATCAATTAATCGCACAGCCCTACTACCGGGATATCCCAACACCATATGACGAATTAGTAATTTATGGTCACAACCATATATATTCTTGCGAGAAAAATATGCTTCACAATCTTCACTGGGTTTTTCTGCCAATTTTATTTCAGTTCCATCTACGTAACCAACGCAATGTGGTGACTCACTAAGTGTTTCGACAACCAAAGCTCTACCTTCTATAGGGTCCGGCCAATGCAGAAAGTTGTTTTTCTTATAAGAATTGCATCAAAGACTCTGTTGGTCATGACCTAAAAATAAAATTTAAATTTAGTTTAAATATAAATTGAAGCCGATACAAAAATAGTTACTTGTATTACTCCACCATCGCTAATACCAAACAAACTTGCAATTTTGGTAATTGTTGCTCCTTCTCCACATAAACCAAGTCGGTACAGCTGTAGAGATCTGGACATGGATGTGTGAGCGATAGTCGATTAATGTATCGAGTAAGAATCGAGGAATTGACGTGTACTAGCTGAACTGTGCGGTTGTGAATTTATTAGCTCCTGTTTGTGAATTTGTACACATTACTTATTAGTTTAAATACATATAATCACCACTAGAAATATCTGTATCATTTGGGGTATCGCATAACAGGTGAGTTATTACAGTGGCGACGAGGATGGGATCGAGACACCAAAAATAAAAGATTGGCAAATTTGAGTAACGGCAGTTGCTACCATTTTCTTTGGTGTCTTCGAACGAGTATATATATATATACATATATATACTCGGTGAACTCAGGCTATTGATAACGAATAAATGCTGAATTCCTGATATTGCGTTAGTGTGTGATACATTGGGTTGCGTAATTAAGGAAAAGCAACTGGAACTTGACGTAGTTTGAGATTTCAGATCTCGCAAGACGGACGAATTGAATTTCGCCTATACCGAGTTCAAATCAGAGGTGACGAATTGAATTTCGCTACGAGTTAAATCTCGTCTGCAGAAAGAACAAGTAAGAGGGGACGAATTAAATTTCGCTACAGCAATTTGGAATCGAAGGTGACGAGTTAAATCTCGCCTGCAACAAGAAAAGCTAAAGGTGACAAATTAAATTTTGGCAACGATACGAGTGCAACCACAATAACACGAATTGGGTAAAACTCACAAACACAGGTATATTGAAGTTGCGCATTCAATTGAGCATATGAAAGCAAAATATTTACTTAAACAAATTTCAGATTAATTTTGAACGTACATTTATGCAAAATGACCGAAATTCGTCCATTTCTGTGCGATAATATCGACAAAGCACTGATACGTTCAGAATGGGAAAAATGGTACAGGTCCTTCTCTTTATACCTTCGATCAGAAGACATAAACGACGAAGTAAAGAAAAAGAATAAACTGCTACACCTGGGCGGACCACAGTTGCAAGAAGTTGCATTTAATATCCCAGGTGCATTGGTTGAACCCGACGAAAAGACTGATGTCTTTAAAGTGTTAGTAGATAGACTGAACGACTATTTCTCCCCAAAGCGCAACTCCACTTTTGAGAGACACCTTTTTCGGAACCTGTCCCCTATTGAGGGCGAAAATTTTAGCAAATATTTGTTGCGTCTCAGACATCAAGTGTCAAAGTGCGAGTTTGGCAATACTAAGTCGGAAATTACCGAAATTTGCATAAAAGACAAAATTATCGACTCATGGGCTCCCGTTGAATTGAAAAGAAAATTGTTAGAAAAAGAGCAAAGCCTTGAAGAGATAGTCGAGTCATCTCAGATCTACGAACAATCGGGATCCATGTCTACTAAACCGAGTGAAGAGAAAATTAACAGGATTTCAACCAAAACACCTGGAAGAAAACATGACGACGACGAGTGTAGTAGATGTGGTCATAAAGGCCATGGAGCAAAAGACTCGAAGTGTCCAGCAAGATTCATGAAATGTAACAAATGTGGTTTGGTGGGACATTTTGCGAGGAAATGTCAGACTAAAAAGCGAAAGTTCACCAGAAGCGAACACAGTTCCCCGAAAAAACTAAAATCAGAATCACTTAAAGTGCGCAACGTTGAGGATGATAGCGACCAGGAAGAAGAGGCGCGAGAGTTTAAATGTTTCAAAATTTTAAATGATGGGTCCAATGACGAAAACCTGAAGTGTAACGTGGGGGGCTGTGTCATACCAATGATCATTGACTCAGGCACACGACTTAACTTGTTGAGCGAAAACGATTGGGAATTGTTGAAAAGTAACGCAGCGGTCGTATGGAATGAACGTAAAGACTCATCCACTCAGTTCAGAACATATGCATCGAACCAATCTTTAAATGTTTTGCGTGTATTTGACGCACCGATAGGAATTAACAATACCGAAAGAATTGCTACTTTTTACGTGATTGAAAATGGATGTCAATCACTATTGGGGCGCGACACGGGAGCGCAATTAGGAGTCCTGAAACTAGGAGTGAACGTAAACCGAGTGGATGTAGTAGAACTATTTCCCAAGATGCTGGGCGTAAAAATTAAACTTTCTATAAACCCAAAAATCAAGCCGATACAACAGGCAATGCGACGAGTCCCTATAGCATTAGAGAAGCAGGTCGAAGATAAAATAAATCAGATGCTGGTGCAGGATATTATAGAGCCGGTTTCAGGGGCCACGTCGTGGATATCACCAATAGTGATTGTTTTCAAAGAGGGAGGCGAAATGAGGCTATGCATAGACATGCGTCGAGCAAATCAAGCTGTGTTGCGAGAGAACTATCCGCTACCGACCTTTGATACGTTCGTGACGAAGTTGAGAGGAGCCAAACTATTCTCAAGGATTGACCTCAAATGGGCATACCACCAACTGGAATTGGATGAGTCCAGCCGTCACATCACTACTTTTATTTCTCACAAAGGCCTTTTCCGGTACAAGAGGCTGATGTTTGGAATAAACTCAGCTCCTGAAATTTTCCAGCGTGTGATTGAAAAGCTTTTATGCTCCTGCAAAAACGCACTAAACTATATTGATGACATCATCATATTCGGGAAAACAGAGCAAGAACACGATGAGGCTGTCAAAAGAGTGCTTGAGGTATTCAAAAGCAATGGTCTGCTACTAAACGAAACGAAATGTGTGTGGAAGGTACGACAACTCAAATTTCTAGGTCATGTACTATCAGATGAAGGAATTGCTCCCGATCCAAATAAAATCACGACGATCAGAGAATTCCGAGCGCCACAATCGAAGGAAGAAGTGAGAAGCTTCTTAGGACTAGTAACCTACGTAGGGAAATTCATACCCGATCTCGCTAACACCACTGAACCGCTAAGAAGTTTGTTGAAACTGAACTGTAAATTTGTGTGGGAGAAACCCCAAGAAGAAGCATTTAATAAACTTAAACACGCGCTTTCAGAAATACCCAATCTTGCTTATTTTAACCCTCAGAAAAGAACGCGAGTCATAGCTGACGCAAGTCCCGTAGCTTTAGGTGCGGTACTATTGCAGATCGATCGTTCGGGTGAGACGCAAATCATATCGTTCGCTAGTAAGAGTTTGTCAGACACGGAGAAGCGGTACTCTCAAACGGAAAAGGAAAGTCTTGCACTAGTATGGGCAGTGGAAAGGTACTACTACTACCTAATGGGGCTGGAGTTCGAACTAGTAACCGACCATAAGCCGCTGGAGACAATTTTCAAACCGACGTCCAAACCACCTGCCAGGATAGAAAGGTGGCTCCTTAGGCTGCAGCCGTTCAAATTCAAGGTGATATATCGCGCTGGCAAGGAGAATATCGCTGACTCCGTGTCAAGACTATGCAAAATTGAAAAGGGAAACACTTTCGATAATGATCACAACTATAACATTTTTCATATAATCGAGAGCGCCACACCTTCAGCTATGGGAATATGCGAGATTGCGACGGAAAGTATCAAGGATCAGGAACTGGTAGATGCCATATCGTTTGTTAAGAATGACTTATGGTCGGTCAACAAAGCTAATGTTTATTACCCATTCCGACACGAATTAGCAGCGGTAGGCGACATATTGCTCCGAGGAACTCGAATCGTCATCCCAAAAACTCTACGGGAGAAAACATTACAGCTGGCCCACGAAGGACACCCGGGAGAATCGGCCATGAAACGGAGACTACGTTCCAAAGTGTAGTGGCCACTAGTAAATAGAGATGCGGAATCGTGTGTAAAAAAATGCATCAGTTGTTTATTGGTATCTCATCCAAACAAACCAGCACCAATGCAGAGGTACTCATTCCCGAATGGGCCCTGGCAATGTGTTGCCACGGATCTTTTGGGTCCGCTCCTAAATGACGAATACGTGTTGATGTTAATCGATTATTATTCTCGATATGAAGAGGTCAAGTTTACAAAGAGAATTACCTCTGGAGTCATAATTGAGATTTTGCAAGAGATATTCAGCCGTTTGGGCATACCAAATTCGTTAAGAGCGGACAACGGCAGAGAATTTGTAATCTCAGAGTTTAAGAGTTTCTGTAAAACCCACAACATAGAACTAATCACGACACCACCATATTGACCACAGGCCAATGGAGAAGTAGAGAACATGAACCGGTCGCTGGTAAAACGTTTGATAATAGCACATAACAACAAGCGCGACTACAAAAAGGAAATCCAGAACTTGACGCTAATGTACAACGTTACACCCCACGGTACAACAGGGTCTTCACCATCCGAACTTATGTTTAATCGCGTCATCAGAGATAAGATCCCGGGTATACAGGACATATCGGAAGATATGATGGGTTCGGCGGCTAGAGATCTGGACATGATCAACAAATGGAAAGGGAAAGAGAAGGCTGATACGAAGCGTGGTGCGAAGGAACCTGATATTGAAGTGGGGGATAAAGTCCTTTTGCGTAATGTTGTATTCGCGCACAAACTCACGCCAACCTTTGATCCAACCGAGTATCAAGTAAAAGAAGTAGATGGACATGAGGTGACAGTTTCCGCAAACGGAAAGACCTTCAGGAGAAACATAAGCCATATCAAAAAGTTGCCGGTTATCAATAACGCTACAAATACAGCAGAACGACAACACCCCGGAGATCCAACCACATCGACTTCAACTATGTCAACATCACACACACAGGCCAAGGGCGACGGAGCTCCACAACACATATCGTCATTACCAGCACCTACACCATAAAGACAGAACCTGGTCATCACCAACAATCCACACTGCATCCGATTTCAGAGATGGAAAAGAAGACTCAAAAATAAGGGAGAGATGTAGAGACCTGGACATGTATGTGTGAGCGATAGTCGATTAATGTATCGAGTAAGAATCGAGGAATTGACGTGTACTAGCTGAACTGTGCGGTTGTGAATTTATTAGCTCCTGTTTGTGAATTTGTACACATTATTTATTACAGTTTAAATACATATAATCACCACTAGAAATATCTATGTCATTTGGGGTATCGCATAACAGGTGAGTTATTACAACAGCCAATTGAATTTGGATAGGGAACTGCTTACATGAACGCGGACCATTGAACACATCGTCGTCTTTTATCATGTCAAGGATAAGATCAAATGTTATTTTGCTGACTCGCACAATTTCTCTAAATCTTTTTTCATCCAAATGAGGCAAAACATTTATTAAAAAGTTGGGCGAAAGCTAAAAAAGCTAAAGTCTTCCATAAGTTCATCTTCCTTTTTTCGTTGAACATCTGAAATCATGCGTATTTACATAAATATTTTATCATTGAATGAAAGAACACTTCAATATTACTATCATGTTTTCCAAACAGCTCCAACATTAACAGATCATTTACTAGAATTTTTTTTCCAAAGTTTAATAAATTTTGCTTTTTCGCTAACTGTCGGTATTTTAATTTTAATATTTTGACGCTTGACCAGCTGTTCAATAAAAGGCATTTACACATTACATTTTGAAGTGCGTTCATGTAACACACCGCGTATATCGGCGGCCAATAAAGTCCGTGGTGTCCGATGGATCTAAAACATTTTAAACAAGAAATATTGCCGTTATATTTTAAATTTTATTATTTTTATTCAGTGGCAAAAATGTATGTATTAAATACGTATATGTATGTATATTAAAAATGAAGTGATCAGTTATATATATTATATATATATATAAATTGTACATGTTCTGTTAAAAAATATATAAAATAACAAGCGAAAATTCCCAAGTTCTATATCGTGGCAGTGGCCACATTGCGTGTTTGTCACAGACATGGTTTATGTCAAAAATTTTTAAGTGAAACTACCTTCTAAAAAACAAGATACAATAATTGGGTATTTTCACCTGTTATTTTGAAAATTTTTTAAAGAATATGTAAAGATTTATATATTTCATAACTGATCACTTCATTTTTAATATACCTATGCAGGGAACGGATTTTATGGAAATTGCCTTTTTTTCTGCTAAAGAGATAGAGTATATTCGATTAAGAATGTCCACGATTTAGCTATCCCTGATTCCATATATACACATTTGATGTTGCCTTTTTTTGCGGCACCCTGAAATTGTGCATATGGAAACTGTGCATACGAAATAATGCATATGAAAAAACCGAAATAATGCATACGAAAAAAACCGAAATAATGCATATATGCACAGTTTCGGTTGAAAACCGAAATAATGCATATGAAAAAAACCGAAATAATGCATATATGCACAGTTTCGGTTGAAAACCG
>NW_016158120.1:78204-114195 GCF_001687245.7 Rhagoletis zephyria
ATATTTAAATTGGGCTCCACTTGTATCAACTTACGTCGAGCGCACATTTAGTACATTCAAGGCTTTTCTTCGCGAAAATCGAATGAAAATGCTGCCAGAAAACTTCAAAATGCATCTTGTGGTTCAATGTTACTACAACTATTCAGATTAAAGTTTTATGAGTTAGAAACTCGAAAGGATAAAATAGTCAAAGATTCAAAGTAAACATTTTTCATATAATGAAACTAGTTCATAGTTTTCCTCTTTTTACTTGTAATATAAACATTTCTAAAATAAATGTATGTTTTGATTGTTCTTCGTATTTTCTGTCTTTTTTTAGTGCCTTATTTTGCTTTTTTTGCAATACCTAGTGCCATTTCCTGCCTTTTTCGCTATTTTATTTTGCCTTTTTTATAGGTTTTTAGGTCCTAAAAATCCGTTCCCTGTACATATGTATACATATTTAATACATACATTCTTGTCACTGCTAATCACATGAATAGAAATCATAAAAACGAAAATGTGACGGCAATATTTCTTGTTTAAAATGTTTTAGATCCATCGCACACCACGAACTTTATCGGCCGCCGATCTAGTTGGGCTCGCAAGTCTTTCCATTGCACCACAACTAATTGGTCGGAGCGAGAGCTGGGATAATATCGATAGTACCGCCACTCGATAGTTTTCGAAACAATAGTTGGAAACATCGATAGTATCGATAGTACTATCGTCGTGAGAGGTATTGAATTGAATTGCTTAAAAATTAAATAATTAATAAATTTATAAAAGTTATAAATTACTTTGTAAGTTAAAGAGATTATATAAATTTGTTTAAATTTTAGTGCACCAAAAAGAACTTTTTATAATAATAAAATAATGCGTCTGAATTATATATACATATGTTTTTCTCTTCTGAAGTGCAAAGAAGTGAAATTGACTATAATAAAACATATCTAATACTACAAAACATAACAAAACATATTCGTTTAAACTCATACTTATAAAAGTTCAACTGAGATCAAATACGGAGGCGCATATCAAAATCCGGACAAAGGAAATTATTAACATTTTACCATAAGAAAACGAATAAAGTACTGGTCAAAATAATAGCACCACAACATTTTCAACAGTTTTGACAATTTTTTGTTTGTTTAGTGTCTACTAAAATTTTATAAAAGTTGTACAAAACATAAAAAACTACAAACTCATCAAAATTTCAAGCCTTTTAATTCGAATTTCTATAAAAATTTTGTGTAAGCGGTTTTATAGCTTATTAAATTTTACTATAACTCAGTGTAACCTTATACATAGTTGCTAAAAATTCCAGTAACTAAAAATTTTTTTTTGCCGACTGTATTGTTAATTTTCTTGGATAAAAAAATTAATGTAATGTTAAGAGATGTAAAGAAGAGATAAGTTTTGCTACATCGATAGTTTTCAAAAGCTATCGATAGTGGCGACAGTTTTCAACTATCGATACTATCGATAGTATCCCAGCTCTAGTCGGAGCGATTAATTTGGTGTAGTGTGCACATACATCTTCATGTAGATATATCGGCCCTACTATTTAACTAGGCGGCCGATAAGTTCTGTGGTGTGCGGTGACTCTTATAGCTGCATCATTATACCTATTCCGTGTGTTGCAATATCCATGGAAGCAGCAGTTAATTTTTCTTAATTTTTTATGAAGAAAATTATTAAAAAATATTCGAAAATTCCTTAACTTATGTATATGTTTGGCTTTCCTTTGTTTTATTTTTGATAAAGTTTGTACAATAAAAATGCGAAACACGTTTTCTGTTAGATAGCTAAAAATTATTGTACATATCATGATATAAAGTGTGTTCGGAAGTTTTTTAAATGGATGCAAATATATCACACTATTACTTAGCAAAAAAAAAAATATAAAAAATTAACCGGATTTTGCAGAAACTTTCACTTTTAAAACTTTTTTTTTTAAACTGCAAACTTAGAATATTTTTAAAAGTTCTGACTTAGAGGTTTGTTGTTGCGAAAACTTACTGTTTGTGCTGATCATTCACAATAGAATTCAGCGTTTTGTCAAGAGCTGCCACACAATATTTCTCACGGCCCTTAGTTAAATTTTTTAGTGCTTTTAATTTTCACTTTTTGTAATTTTATTCAACAATTTTTACTGGACTTGAGGGCGTTTTTAATGAAAAACTGTTGTGGAAAAGCAGCAACAATTTGAAAAAAATGGTAGAAGTGATAGCTATTTCGGAAATCATCACATTTCCTCATCAGACTTCTTCAGTGGGATTCGAACCGACGACCCCAGCTGACTCAGTCAGTTGCCTACGCACTGTGCTAAGTTCGCCTTATAAACAGTTGTTGCTTTTCCACTTTTTTCATATGAGCCAACTACAATCAAGCGCAGGTATTCCAGTGCTATTTAAACTTGATCATGTGGTTTTTGTAATTTTTTAATAATTTAATTTAATTTAATGTATTATGTGATTTTTTGTTATATAGTATATTGGCATATTTCTAGAGGTCTTCCCTTAAACTCGTAAAAGCCTCGTAAACCTCCTAAATTTATGAGCCTCGTAAAAGAACTGTCAAAATGGGCTCTATTACGAGCCCTTCGTAAATTTACGAGGCAATTTTTATGCGCAAAGGACCTCTTAAACTTCAGTGTTGCCGAGGGGCGAAATTTTTATACCAAAGGGTATGATAAAATAATGAAAATTAATAAAAATAAATAATACGCGAATAAAATGAATGAATTTCATCGACTAAGGGCCAGTTTTTCATTGCCAGTTCAAACTTAGATTAAGTAAACTGAGTTTAAATTAAACTGCTGGCTGACATTTGATTGGCTGACCTTAGTTTAAACCAGCCATATCGGGCGTTTAAACTGAGTTTAAACTACGACCGTGCACTGAAAAACTGGCCCTAACTGTATCGACTTAGGTCTTCTGCTAATTTTCAGCATTTTTAATAGTATGTTAGGCAAGAGTGAAAGAGATAAGATGGCGGGATGTTATGGAAAATACTACGAAACAAAAATTGCTTCACAAAATCCTGGTTTATCTATCAAACAGTCACTTTATACACCTATTTACAACTTTTCACAAAGGAGGCGTTCCCATAAAAGCCTCGTAAACTTACGAGTTTTACACGGTTTAAGACTTTACGAGTTTAAGGGAATCCCTTATCTATAATTATAGATATAGACAGATTATAATTATAAATTATAATTTATGATTATGCCCAAACGGGATGAATTGTGCCAAAAGTGCCTCTGAGAATAAAAGAGCCAAATATGTCACTATTGTGCCTATTTTTCCATCACTGCTCCATGCACGCATTTAAAGAGTACCGCTAAGGGTACCCTAAATTAACCAAAATGCATATGGAGAATGTGGACCAATCAACACTGCGATGTCCTACTGCAGGACGATATACTCCAGCTCTGTATTACATCAGAGTGGCACAAAACTTCTTCAAGGGATTACTCCATGGAGCATCTACCTCTCGGCAACACAGCCTAATTAACATCGTGCAGGGATTACGATCGTTAAAACTCGAGCAATGATCGGGTAACTATGTATAAGCTGGTGTAGAGACCCGAGTTGGGCCGCTACTACCATAGTTGCCAACTTGGTGCTTTAAGCACTAGATTTAGTGCTTTTTGAAAATTTAAACGCCAAAAAAAATTATTTAGTGTCTAGTGCCTTTTTTAGTGCTTTTTTTTCTGAACTAAAATTACTCCGATATAGTTAAAACCTGAAATAATTTTTAAATATTTAAAGCTGTGGCAGAACTGAATTTACAAAAATGTACTAATTTAAATGCACTTAAATACAGCCACGATTGATAAAAAGCTGAACTTGCAAACCCATCTTGTTCAATTCTATTCGCGTTGAAAATGCTAGTAGATATGCGAGTAAGTTAAGTATTTCTTTTTTTCTTTTCTAATTATTTGTAAAAATTTTTATTTTTGTACCACCTGAGTAAAACACATCGTTTCTTGGTGCTGAATCCAAATCTGGCCGCACAATTACTCTAGCGCTAGAATTTTGAGATATCCTAACCTCAAAGTGCCAAAATCCTGGTTTTTGGCGATATTTGAGGTTATATAATGAAAACATGAATTTAATTTGTTTGCTCCTTTCTACTTGGGCACGATGTTATGAAAAGAGCATCCATTGATTAAAAACCATTTGGTGCTTTTAGTGTGGTAAAACGCTTTTTTCCAAGTTTTTGGTGCTTTTTGAAAATCAAAAGTTGGCAACACTGGCTACTACATTACAGAGCAGCATTTTGTAAGTATGTACTCCAATATAGCACAAATGGACTACATGGTCCAACGATTTTCGCAGGATAGCCAATAAGCTGATAAAAGTTAATATCCGCGCATATCCGTGGCATTTGTAAATTCACAACAATAAGATCCACATGGAACATTTTATCGTTGAGGTTTGTGCCGTGCGGTAGCTTTTACTTTTGCTCTTACATTTTGTAAATTTTTATGTGTTTTAATTCGCTGAATAACTCTCGATTGAGGAAATCTTATTGGTGAGCCGTCGCGGTTAAATTTTTTGGTTGTTCTCGTGTGATCTACTTGAGTTACATAAATCAAGCCTTTTTAAAGAAGAAGAAATTTTGTTGGTATCGCAATATTTTCTATTGCTGTTTTGTTTAACTGCTTTTTTGTTGCATTACATATTGTTCTTCGTGTACATATTATATTTGCCTTAAATTTGTTTTTGCAGTTTTCTTTTTCTTGCCTGTACCTTTGGAACAGCTGATCGTGTGTTGTTTACTCTTTGGTTTCTATCAGTAATAAACTTAACACTTCAGTGCTTTCAAAATAGTCATAAATATCAGCGTCTATCAATCTACTGATTCTGGTACTGTCAAACTGTTACTGAGCTTATCTTTGTTTCGAACCTACATAGAGTGCAAGAAGTTTTTCAAAATGTCGTGTTCTTTTGAAAAATGTAATATTACGAATAAAAGCGATGAAGTGAATTTTGTGTCATGTTGGCTCTGCGAAAAAAATGGGATTTCAGGAGATTGGAAAAGAATTTAAACTCCTTACCGAAAAATTCAAAAGGTATGGAAATACTTTTAATGAGTTTAGGTGTATTGACACCCCACCTTCACCTATACTTAAACAACCTTCGAAAAAACGTAAGCATGATTCACTGCCGAATCCCTTTACCCCGGGTGCGAGCAATGAACTAATAATTTTTAATTCGCCCAATCCGCCGAATACTCAAGGTGCAGCTTCAACGGGTTGCACAACTAGGTCTAAATCTATAAGCACTACAGCTTTATCGGAGGCTGCTTCAACAAACCAATCTGCTTGTGCTTATAACTGCCCCAAAGAGCTGACTGTTACTCCTCCTAAAAAATCCATCTTCATATCAAGATTTTCAAAAGATACTTCAGAGGAAGATGTAAAGTGTTATATAACATCCATACCAAATCCAGATGATCTAAACGTCAGAAAATTGTAAGTTTTCGCAAGAAAGAAACATTTCCTCTTTTAAAATTGATACATCTGTTAAGTGGTTCGATAAACTTTTGAGTACTTCATTTTGGCCAAGTGGTGCTCGTTCGCGAGTTTGAATTTAGAACTCGACAGCAAAGGGAAAATGTTCGAATCTCTGATTCCCCCACATTTGTCAAAAAACTGATAGGTAATTGTTGCTTCTGTATTTATTACCAGAATGTAAGAGGTTTAAATACAAAACTAAATGAGTTATACCTACAATCATTTGATCCTAATCACAAAATCTTAGTGCTAAATGTGCTAAATTCTGAAATTTTGTGTATTAATTACGATATATATAGAAAAGACCGTTTAATTGGAACTTAATTGACGGTATTCTTATACCAGATTCTTCACGAGATGTCTTTAATCAATTCGTAAACGAAATTTCAGATCTTGGACTATATCAAATTAATTCAATTTGTAATAATTTTGGAAAATGTCTGGATTGGGTTTTTGTAGACGATGTTTCCAAAATGACGATTGTTCGCAGTGACCCATTCGTTACTCCTGAGGATTCCATCCACCACTTTCTATCTTTCACAGGGTCATACAATTCAAGTTCTGTTACTAGTGTAAATTCTGGAATTCGGAGGTATTCGTTTAAGAATGCTAATTATGATAAGCTTAGGTTAGGGGTATCTAAAATAACTTGGCCAGTATATGACGGCAATGTTTAAGACAGTGTGTTACATTTTAGCAATACCTTATACAGTATTTTCGATGCAGTTGTTCCTCTTGCTAAGGAAGTTAGTGTTTCCCGCAATGCGTTATGGTTTAATAGGGATTAAAAACGTTTAAAAAATCAGAAAACCAAAGCATTTAAGCTTTATAAAATGTCACGACAATAGGGATGCAAACGATGCATCGATGTTTCTGAAATATCGATAACATCGGCTAAAAAACCGATGTTTACCATCGATATTTGAAAATTACTCAACATCGTAAAATTGGCGATATATCGATGCCAATTTTAACGATGTTTTAAACATCGACTTTAGTTTCGGTTCAAAATTGCCATTGCGTTCACATCTTTATGTTATATTCTTTGGGTTCTGTCACACGGTCAGTATTTATTGACGTGATCCAAGTATCGCGATATTTAGTGACCGTGTAGTATGCAGTATTGATGGATCGTGATCCATATCGCAAAATTTCTAAAAATTTTGAAATCTGGATCGCGGATCGCAATACCGTCAATAAATATTGAACGTGTAGCACTTTCAAAACGCGATCCATACATTTCTTCAGTACATCTTTTACTCTCATAATGTAAACATCGGCTCTGCCTTCACTCTCGGGGCTTAAAATCTTTCAAAACAAATTGAACAAATCTTAAAATAATTGTGGAATGCATTATCTGCAAGTTATATGTACAAAATAAAAATATTTTCTTGCGTCATAATAAGCGTTCAGCAAAAAAAAATATGCAAATACTGACGCGATAAATATTGAACATGTAGCATTCGTGCGCGATCAATCAATCTATCAATATGGATCGCGATCCAAATATCGTGATAATTACTGACCGTGGGACAGAGCCCTTCGGGTAAGCGTATTACGGGTGATGGCAGCCATGTACTTAATAAAAGCAATTGGCAACGTTAAATATAGGCGAAATATCGATGTATCGATGTTGGCTCTGAAAATTTGCATCCCTACACGACAATCCACGTATATTAAGCTGGCAGACCAAGGTCACGACGCCTAACCTGATGGGTATTTAGTTGCTAATTAATTACACTATTCCCGATTTAGTTGCTCATTACGTTTAAAAGATACGTGTGATCTGCTAGGTTAAGTCTTAAGCTAGCAGAGCTTCCGTTCCCGATAAGACATCAGAGTTCTGCAAACGGCATATTTAGTTGCTTATTAGTTGCTCATTAGTTACACTATTCCCGATTTTGTAGCTCATTACGTGTAAAAGATACGTGTGTGTGTGAAATTATTATTTATAAAGCTCTTCATTTTACCATTATTCTTCTAAATATGAGCCCTTAATGTCTATTATTAGTAGGAAATGTATTTTTAGTTAAAAAATTTTTGCAATTTTAAACATTTCATGTGTATATTTTAAAGATCTCATGTCCAACTTCAAATCTTAAACATCTTATGCGTATATTTATATAGATTCTGGTTGACACTTTTCAGTAATTGGTTTACATGCACTTTTTAGAGTATACAGGCACAAATGTAACATATTAATTACTATTTATTATACTTACTTTGCAAAATACTTATGCCCAACAAATTTAACTTATAAATTGAAATTATAAATGTTTGATTTTATGAAAAATAAAAATATATGTACATGTATTTCAAGTCCTTAGCATGGGTTAAATTATGTCTTTTTCTTGGTTTTCTGACGAATTATGAGTTGGGATTGGATACATTTTGGGCTTGGTCAGTAATACATTTTCTTGAGACGGTGCGGCAAGACTTGCCGTCGTTTGCTTTGATGGTGCGCGTTCTCATATACGACAGTATGTTTTAATTTTTACAGCGAAAATTCGCCGTTCGCCGGCGTAGTGTTTCAGCTGTAACTCAAAATATTTCGTTTTGTTTCCCAATAACAATTTAGGTTTGAGCTCAACTTGAGGTTAAGTTGAAAACTAAGGTAATTCTTAAATCTCCAACGTTGTTTCTCAACAGTACCTCAAGTGGAGGATCATAGCGTTCTCAACAAAAAGGGCATTTTTCTTTGTATGAAAAAAGGACTGTTTCTCAAGTGGAGAAAATGCTAGTTCTCAACTTGAACTCTAATGTAAATCTCCAATTGGTCTCAAACATATCATTGAAATGCTGAAATTGAAATAGTAAATATACCATATACCTTTTTGATTGAAACGACATATACAAATGAATTTGAATATTAATTTTTCATTTTATTACTCATTTTGTATTATGTAGTTAATCAATATCGTATTACAATAATTCACTTCACAGTATACAGTGCGACAGTAATTTTTCCACTTGATTCACTTCGCGTTTTTTTTCTTTCAAGAATATTTGAGGATACTTTGAAGATTATTTACTTTATTTAGTTTTCCCCATGATAAAAATCTGTGTTCGTATGGAAAAGTAGCTTATGTCGAAAGGCTGGCTTTAGTATACATCGGCATTCGCAGCATACGACTGCGAATGACTCACTGGCGCTGAGCTGTTATAGAACTTTTGGCAAATAAACGTGCAAAAAGTAGTTCCGATACTAGCAAGTCAATATTCTTATTAAGTCTCATCAAAAAATTCCTTGCCGTTTAAAGAGTAAAGGGAATGCCGCATTATACTAAAGCCAGCCTTTCGACATAAGCTACTTTTCCATATGAACACAGAAATATAGTAAGGTAGAACCGCTGAGAGTTACTTTTAAAATTCTTGACGTTTCCAAACAATTTAATTTTTAAATTTACTCACAGGCTCACACACACATTTTCATTTTCAATCTCAAGCAACAACAATTTCGAACGATTTCAATGGCTCAGATTATTTCTGCGGACTTTTGGCAAAACAACTTCTCTCGAGTGAGGTCATTTTCTCTTCAAAGCAGTAATTCATTGAGTTCTCGAATGATATTTTTATATTTAGTCATGAAGAGTAGTTCAAGATGATATCTTAATAATAATAGATTTGCGGCTACACATATGTTAGTGTTTGGCCAAGCTTCTCCTCCGACTTGTGTCGTGCGCCTTGATATTGTCACACAAAGCGGGGGGACCTACAGTTTTACGCCGACTTCGAACGGCGTTTGTATTTTAATGAGAAGCTGTTTTTCATGGCAGAAATACACTCGGAGGTTTGCCATTGCCTGCCGAGGGACGACCGCTGTTAAGAAAAAACCTTTTTCTATATTTTTTGGGATGTTGCTTTGACCAGGGCTTGAACCCAGGTGCTGATGAGTGAAAGC
Organism: Rhagoletis zephyria; assembly: GCF_001687245.7. Taxonomy (NCBI): domain Eukaryota; kingdom Metazoa; phylum Arthropoda; class Insecta; order Diptera; family Tephritidae; genus Rhagoletis; species Rhagoletis zephyria. The sequence continues at coordinate 87,612 of NW_016158120.1, forward strand.
GCGCACTGCTTACAAGATGATATCTTAATGAAAGTTAAATAAAAATGTAAAATTTTTAAATGGAAGTTCCTTATAGCTTACTCTAAATTCCACCATACAGAAAGCACAGAGGTTGTTTTGTCAAAAGTCCACAGATATACATTTAAATAGGGCTTTCCTCAAATTAATCAGCTTTTGCATTTCATACTTTGTAAGTGTGATATCTGAAAAACATTCATACATACATACATACATACTTGTACGTATTAAAACATTTGTCGCTTGTAATCAGGGTTAGGATCAGGGTTGTCACTGAAAAACTTTCTTTCCGACCAAGAACTGATTCAAAAACCTACCAAAATGGCTTCCTTCCTACCATTTCTTTTAATGCAGAAACTGACGTTTGACAGCATTAATTACATTTATTTTTGTTGGTTTTTTTGCCTATTATAATGGGGTTTTCTTTCCTACCGAAAAATGTGCGTGCCCTCTCTGCACAAATACTGAGGAGAGGACAATGAAAAGGCAACATTTTTTGTAGAAATAAAAACGCCATAACATTTTCAGGTAAATAAAAGAGGAATAATAGTTTTAAAAAAGCCTCGAAGTAAATAACGTGAAAAATCGTAGCAGAAAATAAAATACCGTCGAAGATTTTCTATACATCGCTCCTTTGCATCCTTTGTATATTATGATATATATATAAGTAAGGTGAAAATAAAACTCACAGTTTAGCTTTCCAAACGTCCGGGGTTCGCTAGGAGCCTCCGAGCTAGCGCAAAATCTCCGCGCTATGGGTTTTGCACCAATTTCTTCGAGTTGCGGTTAGAAACTCCGATCGATTCGTAACTGTCATTCAAAAGTTTATCCATCAATTCAATCTATTGATATCCCTTTAGCTATGCAGTGGATGAAACTTTTTTTTTGCCGTATGCGAAATTCAGAGAATCGCCAAATTTATTTGGTAAAGCTCTGTCTATACCAGTAAGCACAGAGTTTTTTTAAAAGGTATTGGATATAATGGCGAACAGTTGAACCCATCCGAGAAACAGAACAAGAGTACAATTAGTAAAGGCAGAACTATTTACAACGGTAAATTTTGAAATGTCTTTTAGAAAATTGTACGTGAGCTATGAAAGCGCATCTTGTTCCCGAAATTTTTTTCTGAAAAAGTACTCGCATTTGAAAAAAATTAGATACCCCTTTTTTAAAAGAGGAGGGAGAAGAGCCAGCTTACCCATTTTTTTTGTAAGAAGAACTTTCAATTATAGTATGTTTTTGGTTTTGTTCATGCAATTTTCACCCCCTTTTCCTTAGTCACAAGATTTCTTAAAATTCTTATGTCATGTCACACTTATGATAGAGAATCAAAAATTGCAGTCACATAGAATATGCTCTAAGGTTTTCTCCACCAGCCCACAAAAGACTCGGGACCATTAAAGCGCATTTAAGCTCCACAGCGATGCAGTCAGCCCTTTCGTTGCCTTCAAACTCTTTATGTCCTGGAACCCGTTCAAAAGAGTTTTCCAGCTGTCCACGAACCTTGTTGCCATTGATTGAGTCTAAAACTTGAGTCTTGAAACTAAAAGTACATTTCTTACTAATAATAGAGATTAAGGGCTCATATTCAGAAGAATAATGGTAAAATTAAGAGCTTTATAAAAAAAATTTCACACACACTCGTATTATTTGACCACAACCACAACCGACATTCTTAATGGCATTGCTATCCGCAGTTCTATTAAAAAAATGCGATTCTCTTATTTATCCATTAAAATTAATTTTCAATAACTCGCTATCCGCAGGGGTATTTGTCGAAGATTGGAAAATAGCTTTTATCACCCCTATCTTCAAAAGTGGTAATAAAAATGATGTTCATAATTATAGACCCATTTCCAAACTTTCAACTATTTCGAAACTATTCGAATGCATAGTGAATGAAAAGGTGTCTTTTGCAGTTAAAAGCCTTATTTGTCAGAACCAGCATGGGTTTATGCCTAACCGCTCGACGGTCTCTAATCTCGCTGTCTTCGCAGAAGATTGCATTTCTGGCTTCAAAGACGGGTTTCAGTTAGATGCGGTTTATACCGACTTTTCAAAGGCGTTTGACAGGGTTTCACACTCTATCTTAGTCAATAAACTTGCCGCTTTAGGTTTTCACCCCATTTTTTTTAAATTGGATTAGATCTTACCTTAGTTATCGTCGCTGTGTTGTCAATGTCGATAATACATTATCGTATCCCTTTATCGCTTCCTCCGGGGTACCCCAAGGAAGCGTTTTGGGCCCCTTATTTTTCATTTTGTTTATAAATGATATAAGTAGTTGCTTTTCCCGTTCTAAATTTCTCCTATATGCGGACGATTTAAAAGTTTACTCCGTAATAAAGAGTCCGCTCGATTCACAGATACTTCAAGCAGAGCTTAATAATCTTNACAGTCTTTCACACTTCCTATCATTTTTCCAATTATTATTTAAAGTCCGTCCCGGAGATTAAGGACTTGGGAGTAATTTTTGACAGAAAATATACATTCAGCAATCATATTAACTACATTATCTCAAAGTCCTATGCAATGTTGGCATTTGTGCGACGGAACAGTTCCGAATTCTCTGACCCGTATACAATTAAATTGCTTTTCACTACCCTTGTTAGATCTAGGTTAGAGTACGCCTCATTTATCTGGAGGCCATATCATGCATGTTACGTTAACCGCATTGAAAAAGTTCAAAAGGTGTTTATCAGGTTTGCTCTTCGAACCTTGCATTTTAATGAACCTATTCCTTCGTATCTTGCTAGATGTAAGCTCATTAATTTAAAATCGCTGGAAAGTAAGAGATCGATTCTGTCACTATCTTTTGTATTTGATATTATTTCTGGACGGGTGGACTGTGCCCCCCTCCTTGAACGTATTCGTTTTAATGCCCCACTTAGAAATTTACGTCATTTTGAGTCATTTCATATAGGCCCGGTAAAAACTGTTTATGCATTAAACGCTCCTATCACAAGAGCTCTATGCGATCTTAATCGCATCGAAAATTGTATTCATATTAGGGCTGTGCGATTATTCGATTACTCGAGCAAGTTGGTTAATCAATTATTCGGTTAATCAATTACTCGAGTAATCAAGATTTTGATTACTCAAAACGATATTAATCGAGTTACTTGAAATATGATTACTCAAAAAAAATAATTTTGCTCGTTAAAAGAGTTTGCTTTGGAAAATGCTTATTTTTTTTTTTACATTCTGTATATGAAAAAAATTTTTTGTTTTAATTTTTGTAAACAGAAACGTTGTTTTCAAAGTATCAAGGAACTTTAAGCTACTTTATACATATGTAAAGAGTTGAAATGTTGATTACTCATTTTACTCGAAATGTTGATTAATCATAAAGCAAATTACTCAAATATTTTTGTTTTTGGTTAATCAAAAATCTTGATTACTCGAGTAACTGAACTTTTGAGTAATCATAATTTCCAATTAATCGAATAATTGAGTTATTTACTTTATGATTAATTAAAATTTTGAGTAATCAATTAATCGCACAGCCCTAATTCATATTGATTTTACAGCTTGTAAAAACGACTTTTTGAATTTGTTATCTTCTATTTTGGATTAATTTTGTAAATATACTTTACTTTTCTTTTTAATAGTCTGTAAGAATATTTGATGTATTCATTGGCTAAATTAAACAAATAAACAAATAAACAAATAATGAGCAACTAATAAGCAACTAAATATGCCATTTGCAGAACTCTGATATCTTATCGGGAACCGAAGATATAGCAATGGTCTGCTAGCTTAAGACTTAACGTAGCAGATTACACGTATCTTTTAAACGTAATGAGCAACTAAATCGGGAATAGTGTAACTAATCATATCTGCTGACAATGTTTTCCTTCACCTGAATCGTTTAAAAAATTCTTTTCCAAGTGGTCCGGATGGTATTCCCTCGGCTGTCCTTAAAAATTGTGCCGATTATTTATATAAACCGTTAACAAATATCTGCAATGCTTCTCTAAAGCAGGGCGTATTTCCCGCCTCGCGGAAGGAGTCGTTTATCTACCACTATATAAAAATGGAAGCAGATCAAGTATTTTAAACTATAGGGGAATTGCGAAGCTTTGTTTTATTCCAAAAGTATTCGAAGCAATAGTTACAGATGAATTATCGTTTTCTATATCGCCTGTTATTCATGCATCACAACATGGTTTTTGTAAAGATAAATCGACTGTATCAAATCTACTAGAATTAACCACACTTGTAACTAATGGATTTAAATTTAACTTGCAAACAGACGTAATACACCGACTTCAGCAAAGCCTTTGATAAAGTATCTCATTCAATTCTCTTATACAAACTCGATCGAATTGGTTTCCCCCCAATCTTTCGGCAATGGATTTCTTCTTATTTAATGGGTAGGAAACAAAAAGTTATCTTTAAAAGTGTACATCTCGTGATATCCATGTGACGTCTGGCGTACCGCAGGGTAGCCACCTCGGCCCGCTTTTATTTCTGTTATTCATTAACGATCTTCCAAATATATTGGAATATTCGAATTGTTTAATGTATGCTGATGACGTTAAGATTTTTAAGACCATTAGCACTCCAGAAGATAGGGAACGTTTGCAAACTGACCTGAACAGTGTCAGTATGTGGTGTGAAATAAATTCTATGTCACTCAACTTGAAAAAGTGCAAATTCATGTGATTCTCAAGAAGACCAATTCAATCTCTTACTTATATGATATATGAGTATAACCTGGAGCAGGTAACAAATTTCATTGATCTAGGGGTAACCATGGACCCTAGACTAGAATTTAAGTCTCATATTAACTCCTGTGTGAATAGGGCAAAGGGTGTTCTGGCATTTATTAAGCGATGCGCTAAGGAGTTCAATGATCCTTACGTCACTAAAGCTATCTTCACTTCTTTAGTCAGGCCAATTTTAGAATATGTGTCAGTTGAATGGAGCCCTCGATATCAAACTCGTTGTGACAGACTAAAATCTGCTCAAAAACAGTTTCTATTATTTGCACTAAAAATACTATCTAGGGACACGTCCAAGAATCTTCCACATTACAAAAACCGTTTGAAGCTCATAAATTTGCCAACGCTTCACAGCTGTAGAGAGTTGCTTGGTGTTTTATTCGTAACAAAACTTTTGAAGGGGCTAGTTAGTAGTCCCTTTTTCCTGAATGAGATTAACTTTTGTATTCCCTTAAGGCCGTCAAGACATTAGCCGTGTTTTATTTGTCCAGAAATTTAAGCTATCAGCTTATTTTGTATGGACGACTTATCCAACATAATTATATTGGCTTATGAAAAGCTATCTTGGCTTGTTGTGCATAAGAAATTTTCTCCTTCAGCCAATCAGAAAGAGGCACAACTTACTTTGACACAATTTGCAGTCAAACAACTGTCAAAATTAGGCTAACATAGGAAATAAGCTAATTTCGTTTTATTTGACCAAGATTTAGCTATTTGCTTGGGATGGTTGAATAAAACATGCCTATTATAAGCCTATTTCGCTAAGCATTTGTAAAACAAACTTTTGAAATGCATGATGCCTTTCGTTGCTTATGCCATGACTTTAATAAGCATTACGATTACTTTGATACCTCTGACTCGCTTTTTATAATTAAAAAAATTTTACTCAGCGTTTTAAATAAATAATGGTAATTGGTATTTGTAGCTGATGCTTTCCATTTCCAGACAACCGGTCAGGTACGAGCATGATTTTTAATTTGTACCAAACTCAAATACATTGTTTGTTGGTCCAAATAATGAGACAAGTATTTTTTCTTTTGGCTCGGAAAAATTTTTCGGCCGAATTAAACGCGATTTTGTTTTTCAGGCAAAAATCGATTATTCGAATTGACAGTGAGAGTTGTTTTCTTAAATGCCCATAACTTTGTCAAAATTTAATAGATTCCAACAATGTTTTTACTCAAATGTCAGTAATTCTTGTCACTTCAAGATAGAATGATATAATTATTGATTTTCATTATTTAAAATTTTTTATTTAACAATAAACAAAAAGTGCAAATTTTTTTTTAAATTTAATTTTTCAAAAAGTGTATTTTTTTTCTCTCAAACTTTTTTACCGGGAAAGAGAAACTTTGAACTACAATCAACCCAAATCTCTAATAGCGAAGATTTTTTTTTCTGAGTTATGATTTTTTATAGAAAATATACGTTTTTGTGGTACATACTACAATATTCTTATATTGTTTAACTAAATGGAACATATGTATGTAATATATCAGCAAAAGGCACAGCCGTGATCATTTTTTGTGTTTAGTGCTAAGGAGCTGCTTTTAAATGATGTCGTCACAAATTGCTGGCGGAGACCTGAAAACAGTGTAAGAAAATTCCTTTTCTATAATTGTTTCCTTATAGAAGGGTTGATTTCTTTTCCACCTCAGACATTTCGAATTCGTTCAAAATATGCTAATTTAAAACACAGAATTATTTCAGTGTTCTTCCGGGGGTTTTGGACATGGACTGCTTCTTCAATTTAATAGTGTTCGCTTTATTTTTGTATAAACGAAACATGTTTTGCAAGTTATGGATCATTTCTACACTCATTGTTCAAATATTTCTCGTATTCCAGCTGTGCGCAGGCGTTTAGTTTTTCGCATCGTGTTTTTACATATTCGTAATTTAAATTTTTTTAATACAATCAATTGGTGGTAGTCCATGATTGTGTGTGGATTAATATCACAACTCTGAGGGGATTTGGCAATAACGTTTTTCATCTATTAAAAAACAACACTTACGGGGCAATGTTTATTGTAAGAGCAACATTTTTTTCTATGAATCGACATACTTTAAGCATTGTTGACGCTATTTCCATTTGAATGAGGAAATAGCGTCAATGACTTTATTTCCAAATTTTTGTTGACTTTATTTCGCTTTTGAAAAGGTAATAATGTCAATTGACTTTATTTCGCACCAGGGTGGGAAATAAAGTCAATTGACCTTATNTACCTGTCACCCTATAGCATACCTAATGGTTCATCCTATGGTGCCCATACTGGCGTCTCGGATAGTATCTCGCGTTTCGATTGTACACCTAAGGATACATCTAACGGCGCCCTTACTGGCGTCCCTAATGGTACCCTTACTGGTATCTCGACTTTCGATTGTACCCCTAATGGTGCATCTACTGGTGTCCCTACTGGCGTCCACGATGGTAACCTTACTGTTATCACGCGTTACGTATGAGGGAGACAGCTTGGATTATGAGCTCAGTGGAGTAGGATATCCTTTTTCTGGGTGACTACCGGACGTATCATCACTACACTGGAGGAATACATTGCAAAGAAATTGGAAATATTTTTAAGGCGATTGTTCCTGATTTATAACATTGGAGTTGACTGTTTTTTATTGCATAGTGCAATAGCATTAGATGCAATCTTAATAAGAGCTATTTTATGCTTAAACTTTAAAAATCTTTGTAATTAATGTAATAGTCTGTAAGAATACAATTTTCTGTTGACAAAATAAATAAAAAAATAAATAAATAAATGGTTACCATGGTAGCAAGCATAAAATTTGCAAATGCAATTCCAACTGCAAATCCAACACCATTTCCACAACATCCTGAAGAGTCCAATTGTGTTTTTTGTTCGCTTATGCCTGGATTTCCGTAATCCTCCCAAAATGGAAGAAGAAGGATCAGTCCAGCGCCTTCGTCTTGACCTGCGGCTGTTTCGGAGGCATAGCCGCTATACTTAAACGTAGAATATGTGATATTATTAATATCACATTCAAGTTAAAAACGGTACATGAAATATTCATTTTGATTGTATGTATTGAATTGAATTTAATAAATTAATACAAATTGCAAAATATTAATACTTAGCAAAAGAAAAGCAGATCCTTCTTCTTCTTATTTGGCACTCTAACCACCTAAGCGATTTTGGCCAAGTTCAACAAAGCACACCAGTCGTTTGTTTTCTGTGCCAACTGGTTATGCGGAGGAACATCGACTCCGTCATAATCGACTGGGGGCTCGACTCCGTCATAATCGACAATGCTCGCATATGTCGGTTTGTTGAAGAGTGCTCTCTGAGAGCAGGTGTGAGAGTCGAGTAGCGAAAGCCTTGGCTGTCTGTTGTGATTGCAGATTTTCGACGTTATGCTTTCCTTGCATACTTGGGCGCACATTTGTTGCTGCACAGAGGCGGGTGCGTATCTTGGCTGCAACAAGATAGTGGTCCGAATGAATGTTTGGGCTTCGGAGTGTACGTACGTCCAAAACACTGGAAGCATGCCTTCCGTCTATCACAACGTGGTCGATTTGGTTTCTCGTTTTTCGATCCGGAGACAGCCACGTAGCTTGATGAATCTTCTTATGCTTGAACCCAGTACTGGATACCACAATGTTTCAGGCCCCGACGAAATCGATCAGCCTCAGTCCGTTGTCGGACGTTTCGTCGTGGAGGCTCAATTTTTTGACGGTAGTTCCAAAGATCCCTTCCTGGCCCACCTCGGGAATTGAAGTCGCCAAGCACGATTTTGATATCGTGGCAGGGGCAGCGCTCGTACGTGCGCTCCATGCGCTCATAGAAAAGATCCTTGGATACCTCGTCCTTCTCTTCCGTCGGGGCATGGGCGCAGATGAGCGAGATGTTGAAGAATCTCGCTTTGATGCGGATTATGGCTAGGCGCTCGTCCACCGGGGTGAACATCAGTACTTGGCGACGGAGTCTCCCTCCCACCACAAATCCAACACCGATTTGCGCTCCTTTACATGGCAGCTGTAGTATACGTCGCAAGATCCCAGGCATTGCTTGCCTTTCCCAGTCCAACGCATTTATTGCATGGCGATGATGTCAGCTTTCGCTCTTACGAGGACATCAACCAACCGGGCGGGGCAACTTCCCCATTAAGGGTCCGGACATTCCAGGTGCATGCCCTTAAATCGTAGTTCTTTAAACATTTGCCGTGGTCGTCGTAATAAGGGGGGGGGTCATCCGAGGCTTTGCCTTGCTTCTTCACTGGAAGTGGTTTTTACGTGGCGGGTCCCANGAAGCTAACCACAAAATCACGAAAATGTACGTAAATTGAATCGAAGAAATATTGTGGTTCGTAAATTTTATCGATAGGAGCGCCCAACATACATACGTATATGCAAATTTTGACTAATAAAAACTAAAAAGATCTCTCACGTCAATTCTACGGTTCGATAGGAGCGCCCAACATACATACGTATATGCAAATTTTGACTAATAAAAACTAAAAAGATCTCTCACGTCAATTCTACGGTTCGAATGTTAATTTTGATTCTAAAGATTTTGTTCATTTGTTTCTTAGAATCATGTATCGAATACATTGAAAAGTGGATTGAACAATTCGACCATATTATGATATTCGCCTGGTGTGCATTTATCCAACCACCAAAATGGGAGTTTATCGAAATTACCGCGAAGAGCATTGCAAAGAATAATCATTTTGACATAGACTCATCTGAAACTGATTTATTCGATCAGTTCACATATTTGGAAAAGTATGTTACCCCAGAGAAGATCCAATTGTGGGAAGAAAATAACACTGACACCGACGAACGTTGGGTTGAATGCTTTCGACATTTTGACTAAAAGAAGCTCCCGTACAACCACATGGTGAGAACGTATCGTATGTTCTCTGCTTACCAGGCACCTCAGCTACCGTTGAACGCGTATTTTCTTTGATCAATCAGATTTGGAGCGATGAGAAATCCCAACTGAAAATAGAGACATTGCGAGATTTTTTGTTTGTTCGGTACCACATTAAAATGACTTGTACGGAATTTTTCGAATTCGTAAAGAAGCAGCCTCAAATGCTGAAAGAAATTGCATTAGATGGAAAATACGCGTTCAGGAAAACTACTCAAGATCAATGAATTGATTACATAGGCCGACACTTTTGTAATTTAGCAGCAATTGCATTATTTCAGCCATGATAAAAAAATAGGAAGGTAGAACCGCTAATTTTAAAATTTTACACACAAACTCACACACACATTCTCATTTTCAATTTCAAACAACAGCAACTTTGAACAATTCCTTTTTCTTACTCTCAATTTTATATGATTTAAAAATGTTGGCAAACTTCAAAACAAAATCATGGCCGACGAATTGAGAGAACGGTTTTACCTTGCTATGTTGTTATCATGATTGCAGCTTTGAATGTATGTATGTACCTAAATATTTCTCAATTCGCAAATAAATATGCTGAAGTTTGTACGTCAAAAATGTGTTTGCATATCGACTAATAAACAGCAATAAAACCGTTTCCAAAATTTTTCTTTAAAATTTTGTGTTGCTACAATCTTTTGTGTACGTAAATGAGTTTTTGGAAAAGTGGTCACACTAGTTATACCTACATATGTATTTCATGTGCCTGATGAATTAAGTTAAACTTTATTTTTTAAATACGTGACAACGCTCCTAAATACAGTTAAGAAATAAAGCATTTTTAAACCCATTTCTTTTGATTTGATTTTTAATAGTTGCTTTAACTTATTAAATAGTTTGAGTTTACCTTTTTTAACAGGTGGCAACCCTCTTTGATATTATTAATATGTAAACTAAGGATATCTTACCGCCTTCGTTCCACGTATGACATATATGTATTGTGATATATATGGGTCATTCCATACAATATTTACACCTCAATATTTTTTTGGGGTGAAATATATTTGTTTACATTCATTATCGAAAAAAAGAAGACACCTATTTCTTTATTTCGTCATGATATTCGAAAATCTCGAAAAAAAAATTCCTGAAATTTTGACCTCACGGAGAAGTATCTTTTTTTAATTGTTTGAAGTTAATAAACTATTTGTCGAAGAAAATCAGTTAAGGTATCAAAATGTGCGTAATTACATCGGCTTTCCAGAGATAGATTAAAATAAAACAAGTACAGAAGTATAAGTTCGGGTGAAACCGAACTTTATATACCCGGCGCAGGTATCAAATATCGTCGTTTCAACTTTCTCTGAACTACATACCTTTACACGATAAGAAGGGGTGTTTACCCGATTTCAAACGTTTTTGATATTATGTTGATTTAGACTTAATGTTATAACTGAAGAAAGCTAGGTACAAATCGATAAAGTGGTTACCGAGATGCGTACTTGCAGTCATAAAGTGGGCGGTACCACGCCCAATTCCCAAAAGTCTGTATCAGTCCTATTTATTGTTAGGAGATTATTGTAACTATTAACTTGGAGTAAATCAGTTTCCTCAGTTGTAGAATATCGGAGTTTTCGTATTTCTCAAATTTACCATTATACGGGAAGCAGGTGTAATTTTAGTCGGATTTGAATAATTTTCCAATAATTTGTTTCCCGTACTAAGGTTATCAAGCGTACCGAGCTTGGTTGAAATTAATAAATCGGTTACCGAGATACACATTTGTGGTCATAAGTGGGCGGCGCCACGCCCATTATTAAAAAATTTATAATAATCTAATTTTTTGTTAAGTGGTGATTGCAATTATCGATTTTAAGTGAATTAGCCTTAGTAGTTGCTGATTTTTGGCAGTTTTCGTGTTTCTGCAAATTACCGGCATATGGCAGGTGGGCGTGTTTATTGCCCGATTTCAAACATTTTCAACAGATTTCTTAGCTAGATCCTAAGGAAGCCTCGCACAGCGTTTGGTAAGGATTGGTGAAGGGGCTACTGAGATACAGCATTTAATCATAAGTGGGCGGGGTCACACCCATTTTTCAAAAATTGTATAATAGTGTTATTTTTTACCACAATTCTACTTCACATACTAAGTTTCAACAATTTGCAGCCAATATTAATTTAAATATGGCAGTTCTTAGATATTTCGAATATACCGTTATATGGGAAGTGGGCGTGGTTACAGTCCGATTTCGCCCATTCTCAATACCACCCTACCTTGGATAAATGGAATCCTACATACCAAATTTGGTTGAGATATCTCAATTTTTTCTCGAGCTATCGTGTACACGGACGGACGAACAGACGGACACACGGACGGATAGACAGACATGGCTTAATCGACTTCTCTATTCATTCTGAGCATTTATGTATACATTTGTCTATATATATCTCGATTCGTTTTGGCTGTTACTAACAACCGTCATGTGAACAAAGTTAATATACCCTTGTGCACAAGTGCGCTCGGGTATAAACATAAAAAATGCGATTTTTTAATGCAAACAATTTTTATACCCGAGCGCACTTGTGCACAAGGGTATATTAATTTTTTTCACATAACGTTTGTTTGTAACAGCCAAAACGAATCGAGATAGATATAGACATATGTATACATAAATGCTCAGAATGAATAGAGAAATCGATTAAGCCTTGTCTGTCTGTCTGTCCGTCCGTCTGTCCGTCTGCCCGTCCGTGTACACGATAACTCGAGGAAAAATTGAGATATCTCAACGAAATTTAGTATGTAGGTTTCCGCTAACGCAAGGTAGGTTTGTATTGAAAATGGGCGAAATCGGATTGTAACCACGCCCACTTCCCATATAACGGTAATTTCCAGAAATACGAAAACTGCGATATTTTAGTAACTACTGAAGATAATTCACTCAAAATTGATATTTACAATAATTTTCAGACGAAAAATAAGAATATTATAAATTTTTGGAAAATAGGCGTAGCCACGCCCACTTATGGTTACATGTGTATATCTTGGTAACCGCTGCACCAATTTCTTCCAAACTTGGCGCAGTTGTTGGCCTTGATAGAGCATACTAAATGGCCGAAAATTTTAAAAATCGGACAATAACCCCGCCGACATCCCATATAACGGTAATTTTCGGAAATACGAAAACTGCGATATTTTAGTAACTACTGAAGATAATTCACTCAAAATTGATATTTACAATAATTTTTAGACGAAAAATAAGAATATTATAAATTTTTGGAAAATGGGCGTAGCCACGTCCACTTATGGTTACACGTGTAAATTTCTTTTTTGGTTGTTGTTGTTTCCGACAGGGTGGGTGTATGATGTATTTTGGAATGGATTTCCGTCATCCCTTGTCAAATTGGGTTTGGAGACAAACCGGTTTCGGCGTTGTGTCATCCGATCGAACAATGACATTGAAGATGGCACAACGCCGAAACCGGTTTGTCTCCAACCCAAATTTGACAAGGGATGACGGAAATTCGTTCCAAAATACATCACATGTGTATATCTTGGTAACCGCTGCACCAATTTCTTCCAAACTTGGCACAGCTGTTGGCCTTGGTACAGCATACTAAATCACCGAAAATTTAAAAAATTGGACAATAACCACGCCCATATCCTATATAACGGTAATTTAGAGAAATAAAAAATCTTCGATAAATCAGTAAATATTAAAGCTAATTTATTCGAAATTGATGCTTGTAACAATTCTTTACCAAGAAATACGTTTATGGTAAAATTTTGGAAAATGGGCGTGGCACCGTCCACTTATGACCACATATATGCATATCGGTAACCGTTCTACCAATTTGTACCAAACTCGGTATTTTTATTGTGCTTGCCACATAAAAGAAAAACGTTGAAAATTATTGAAATCGGACTAAAATTACGCCCGCTTTTCATATAACGGTAAATTTCAGAAATGCTTGTAACTGCAATATTTCGAAATTTAAGGACGCTTATTTACTCAAAATTGATACACCCCGGCTTACCATCTAGCGGTAATAGATACTTCTCCGTGAGTTCAAAATACCGGGAATTTTTTTTTTGAGACTTTCGAATATTATGATGAAATAAAATAGGCTGTCCGTAATCATCCGGAACTTCCGGGCGAATACTTATTTCTTACTGTTACGGAACATCCGGAATATTATTGATTAGTTATTCGTCCGGATATTTTTTTTTGTCATTGGGAAAATTTGCCCAATTCAGAAGTTATTTTAAGTCGCTTGAGTGCTAATTTGAATTTTACTTTTCCGGATGAATATCGATAGTTGAAAAGATATGTTAAAAATCCGGAAAAATTAAATTGTTCAGATGAAAAGAAAAAAATGTCTTACGTTCTTACAAGAAATAAACCGTGATATTTTTGAAAGTAATGTTGTACAATTTTGGACAGTTAACATGTATTTCCGATAGGCTATAGCGTACAGCACTTTAGTTTAATTAACGGGCGAAATTAAAATATTTTTTAAAGCAATACGCATTTTTGTCAGTAAGTTAACATAAGTGTTTATTTAATTCACACAAAATATCAGATATATGTATGTACATAAATAGGCTAATATAAATTGTGTCCGCCTTCGTTTTACAATTCTACTTGACGCATTTGACACCAAAAGTACTACTTTTTATAGTTGCAAAATTGATTGAAAATTAAGCATAATTTTGATAATGATTATACATACGAAGAGCTGCATTGTCCAGTTGATTTAATTTTGCAGTTCTTTCCACCATGAATGCACCAAAATTTTATACTGCTATACTTTAATCCTGACTTCATCTCTCGCTTTGTAGCTTTCTTCTTATATCTGACCATGGTTTCGGAATCCGCGCGATAAAAACGAGCATAACTTGCATCTTGCAGCTTGTCAATGGCAGTTTGAAGGTCTTCAAGGGTATCAAAACTATCTCCTATTTGCATGAGTCCTCCAGTGTAGTTACTCATATCTGTATCCTCACTATTCTCACTTTCGAATGACATACATATTTTGCAAAGCAACATTCGATTTTGTAGAAATATCCGGATTAATATATTCAATCAAGCAATATCGACTAATCATCCGGAAGAATTTAAATTCAAAAACTCTCTCGCCGTCGCCAGATCCATCACCGGGCTAAAATGTGAGCAATGGTTGTGTTATTGTGCCAATTAAATAATTTTTTCCGGGCGAACAATTGAGCACTAATAATCCGGAATTTCCGGACCAATACAAAAAAATTATTCGACCGGAAGTTCCGGACGAATATCCACTACGATATTATTAAACGTGTGATATGTACGTATGTATGTATTTACATATATACGCTGCGATTAGGTTATACATAAATATTGCGCCATCAGTCACTCAAAGACCGAAATACCTACACCCGCATACCTTTTGTCTCCTTCTCTCACTTCCAGCGCAAGCACGTGTTTGCAGAACGATGGCGAAGTCATTTTGTATGAAAAACCATTTATGCCAATATACCTTTAGTTTACCGGTCACTTTATCGTCTCGATATACGAGTTTTCGTTTTCTCATCAGCGCATTAATATCTCGAATCGATAAACTGTTGCTCACCCGATGCAACCTTTAAAATTTGTACCCAACTCTAAATTTTGGTTTGGTTTTGGTTCATGAGCCAGATATATTAGATATTTCAACCAAGGTTTTGGTTTTTGCTAACAGTTGCTCTTGCTCTATATTTGCTTACGTTGCATTGCCAACCTTTGAAATTTTATGACGAATGTAGTGAAGTTTCACTCTCGGAAATGTAGTCAAGTTTCACTCTACGGAATAACAAATTAATTTTTACCGGTAAGATAAGAAAACGAAAACACTTTGAAGTAAGGAACAATTTATCCGCCCTGTTAGTAAAGGCAACTTTACTGCTTACATTAGAAAACGGCCCTTAGAAGAAATCAACCAATAACTCCCACATGCCAAACGCATGATTCAATAATACTCTCTTCTTCTTATTTGGCGCTGTAACCGCCTAAGCGATTTTGGCCGAGTCCAAAACAGCACGCCAGCCATTTCTCTTCTGTGCTAACTGACGCCAATTGAAAATGCCAAGTGAAGCCAAGTCCTTCTCCACCTGGTCTTTCCAACGCAGAGGAGGCCTTCCTCTTCCTCTGTTACCAGCATCGCGGCCCGCGTTGAATATTTTCAGAGCAGGAGCGTTTCTGTCCATCCGAACGACATGGCCAAGCCAGCGGAGCCGCTGAATTTTAATTCGCTGCACTATGTCTATATCGTTGTAAAGCTCATACAGCTCATCGTTAAATCGTCTGCGATATTCGCCATCACCAACGCGTAAAGGTCCGTAAATCTTTCGCAGAATCTTTCTCTCGAAAACTCCAAGAGCCGCCTCATCAGATGCTTTCATTGTCCATGCTTCCGCGCCATACACCAGCACAGGCATGATGAGTGACTTATAGAGTGTGATCTTTGTACGACGAGAGAGGACTTTACTTCTCAATTGCCTACTCAGCCCAAAGTAGCACTTGTTGGCAAGAGTGATTCTCCGTTGGATTTCAAGGCTGACATTATTATTGGTGTTAATGCTGGTTCCCAAATAAACGAAGTCGTCTACTTTTTCAAACTTGTAACTGTCAACAGTGACGTGGGTGCCAAGACGCGTATGCTCTGACTGTTTGTGTGCTGACAGGAGATACTTCGTTTTGTCCTCGTTCACCACCAGACCCATTCGCTTTGCTTCTCTATCCAATCCCGAGAAGGCAGAACAGACGTAGCCCTTGTTTTTACCGATAATATCGATGTCGTCGGCATACGCCAGCAATTGTACGCTCTTATAAAGTATTGTGCCTGAGCGGTTCAGTTCTGCGGCTCTTATTATCTTCTCCAACATAAGATTAAAGAAATCACACGAAAGGGAGTCCCCTTGTCTGAAACCTCGTTTGGTATCAAACGGCTCGGAGAGGTCCTTCCCTATTCTGACGGAGCTGGTGGTATTGCTCAACGTCATTTTACACAGCCGTATTAGTTTCGCGGGGATACCAAATTCAGACATCGCGGCATAAAGGCAACTTCTCTTCGTGCTGTCGAAAGCGGCTTTGAAATCGACAAATAGATGGTGTGTGTCGATCCTATTCTCGCGGGTCTTTTCCAAGATTTGGCGTATTGTGAATACCTGATCTATGGTGGATTTTCCAGGCCTAAAGCCACACTGATAAGGTCCAATCAGCTCGTTGACGGTGGGCTTCAGTCTTTCGCACAATACGCTCGATAAGACCTTGTAACCTATGCTTAGAAGGCTAATTCCGCGGTAGTTGGCGCGTATGGCGGGGTCGCCTTTCTTGTGGATTGGGCAGAGCACACTTAAATTCCAGTCGTCGGGCATGCGTTCATCTGACCATATTCTGCATACGAGCTGATGCATGCACCTCATCAGCTCCTCGCCGCCGTACTTGAATAGCTCGGCTGGCAGGCCGTCAGCTCCAGCAGCTTTGTTGTTTTTCAGCCGCGTAATCGCTATTCGTACCTCGTCATAGTCAGGCGGTGGGACAGCTACTCCATCATCATCGACTGGGGACTCGGGTTCGTCTTCTTCACTACTTTCAGCGCTGCTGCCATTCAGTAGGTTATAAAAGTGTTCCCTCCACAATTTAAGTATATTCTGGACATCGGTCACTAGGTCGCCATTGTTGTTCTTACAGGAGTTCGCCCCGGTCTTGAAACCTTCCGTAAGTCGCCTAACCCTCTGGTAGAATTTTCGGGCGTTCTTCCTGTCGGCCAGCATCTCAAGCTCTTCGCACTCACGTATTTCGGCCTCTCTCTTCTTATTGCGGCAAATACGTCTCGCTTCCTTCTTCAGTTCCCTATAACGGTCCCACATGGCTCGCGTTGCGCCCGATCGCAGCGTGGCCCTGTAGGCGGCATCTTTTTTCTCTGCGGCTTCTTGACATTCCTCATCGTACCAGTTGTTCTTTCGGGCTCGCTGAAATCCAACTACTTCTTCGGCGGCGGTACTTAATGATCGGGAAATGTGGTTCCACTGCTCGCGTACGTCGGATTGTTGAAGAGTGCTCTCAGAGAGCAGGTGTGTGAGTCGAGTGGCGAATAAATTGGCCGTCTGTTGTGATTGCAGCTTTTCGACGTTAAGCTTTCCTTGCATTGTTGGGCGCACATTTTTTGCTGCACAGAGGCGGGTGCGTATCTTGGCTACAACAAGATAGTGGTCCGAGTCGATGTTTGGCCCTCGGAGTGTACGTACGTCCAAAACGCTTGAAGCATGCCTTCCGTCTATCACAACATGATCGATTTGGTTTCTCGTTTTTCGATCTGGAGACAGCCATGTAGCTTGGTGGATGTTCTTATGCTGGAACCTAGTACTACATATTACCATATTTCGGGCCCCGGCGAAGTCGATCAGCCT
Organism: Rhagoletis zephyria; assembly: GCF_001687245.7. NCBI lineage: Eukaryota > Metazoa > Arthropoda > Insecta > Diptera > Tephritidae > Rhagoletis > Rhagoletis zephyria. Next base: position 105,638 of record NW_016158120.1, read on the forward strand.
CAGTCCGTTATCGGACGTTTCGTCGTGGAGGCTGAATTTTCCGACAGTGGCGCCAAAGATCCCTTCCTTGCCCACCTTGGCATTAAAATCGCCAAGCACGATTTTGACATCGTGTCGGGGGCAGCGCTCATATGTACGTTCCAAGCGCTCATAGAAGAGATCCTTGGACGCCTCATCCTTCTCTTCCGTCGGGGCATGGGCGCAGATGAGCGAGATGTTGAAGAATCTAGCTTTGATGCGGATTGTGGCTAGACGTTCGTCCACCGGGGTGAACGCCAGTACTCGGCGACGGAGTCTCTCTCCTACCACGAATCCAACACCGAATTTGCGCTCCTTTACGTGGCAACTGTAGTAGACGTCGCAAGGCTTCACGCTTACTTTACCTTGCCCCGTCCATCGCATTTCTTGGATGGCGGTGATGTCAGCCTTTGTCTTCCCGAGGACATCAACCAGCCGGGCAGAGGCACCTTCCCCATTAAGGGTCCGGATATTCCAGGTGCATACCCTTAAATCATAGTCCTTTATACGTTTGCCGTGGTCGTCATCAGAAAAAGGGGGTCTCATCCGAGGCTGTTTGTTTCTTTTCATTGGGCGGGGTTTTAACGTGGCGGGACCCAAACCCAGCGCACGCGAAGTTTTACGCCTTCTCACTTTAGCTCGCTCCCAAACGGGTGTTTGGTTGCTACCCAGAGGATACGTGGATATAAATATCCGGACGTTGTGAGCTGCGATTTGAACCGTACGCACAAGAATCGCTTCTGGCCACTTCCAGGTGAATGGCAGTCAAAAGTTTTCCACTTCTGCGCACGGAACCATCCTCCAATTCAATAATACAAGGTTAGATAATTATTGACAGACGCGGTTTGGCACTCCCTTACAAAAGGTTGCATTTACGAAGAACGGAGAAAGGGGAGGAATGAAATCTCTTGGTGTTAAAATGGTAGTAGAAAATTACGCAATTAGTAGTGAAATTCCTTTTGTAAATTCTAATGTATTTGCAGGAAATCTGGCATTTTAAACGAAAAATTGAATGTAATATTGATATATCTATGTGAGTTACGTAATTTATCTGCTATTTAGCTGTATAAAAACTGCAAAAAGACTCAAAATTAAAATAAAACTACTACAAGATCGATGTAAATATCCAATTTAAAAACAATTTATGTTTTTATCAGTTAAATATGCTTCATATGCATATACAAATAAGCATATTGCACAAAAGCTTATACTTCTATTTCACACCATAGCTACACTTTTTCCAAGCAAATTTGCAAAGAAGCAACACCGTGCCGCTGCTAAGGGAGCGGTGCGAGAGAGACAACTGTCAGGTTCGATAACCTTGTATTATTCAATCAAGTGCCAAACGATACGAAAAATCTTGAATTCTTGAAATAATTCGAGCGGTTTTCGAGCATTCTGGTAATAAAAAAATTTGCTAATTTTTCAACAGTTTTTTGGTTAAAATGATCAATATTTGTTGACTTTATATAAAATTGGTAAACGATAATATTTCTATTGCTATAAAGAACCTACATATATCCCGAAAATAGAAGTTATATCCGCAAATCATAGATTGCTGTAGCACTTTAAAGGCTCAAAATTGAACCCAAAATAAGCCAATATTTACCATTGTTTCTACGACAGAAACCGGATTGGTTACTTACGGAAATATATCTGTCGATAGGTTTGCAATTTTGTCTTTTAAACGCAATACTTTTATTTCAAATCGCTTCACTAGTTCTCGTGCAATAAGCGTTTTCCTAAAGCTCTAAAAATTACAACTGCAACATTGGAGCATAGCCTCCATATCGAACTACGTCAAAACTCAGAAGAAAAGCAGCGGCATGAATACAAAAGCACAATCCATGAAGCTGAAATTAGTCAAGAACGTAAACCTACCGGTACGTAAACCCGAGTCAGCTGACACGATCTGTCTTACCAAAGCGCCATGTAAATGAAAACTCAACACTGCAGAATATTTCTGTAGTTGAAACCTGTAGCGCAGAAATCTGCGGAATTTAGATTTTTCCGTGTCAGCTGATTTCTTCCTTCTATAAATGGTTGCCACTTCGTCAGTTTTTCAGATGGTAAAAAAGTTATAATTTCCTATTCAAAATATGTTTAAAATATTTGAAATTTATTATTGAATAAGGTTTTTTGTTGGAAACTAATTAGTTTATATTTTGCTACGATCTATTATTGCACGAAAAATTTTAGTTGAAAAGGTAAGTTTATGAAAAGGCATTGAAGAGTAGCAACACTGAGGGCTCTAGTAATCGACAAAATTCTGCGTTCTTGACTAATTTCAGCTTCATTCAATAATACAAGGTTCGATAAACTGACAGTTGTCTCTCTCGCACCGCTCCCTTAGCAGTGGCGCCGTGTTGCTTCTTTGCAAATTTACTTGGAAAAAGTGTAGCTTTGGTGCGAAATAGAAGTATAAGCTTTTGTGCAATATGTTTATTTTTATATGCATATGAAGCACATTTAACTGATTAAAACATAAATTGTTTTTAAATTGGATGTTTACATAAATCTCATAGTAGTTTTCTTTTAATTTTGAGTCCTTTTTCAGTTTTTATACAGCTAAATATGCACATAAATTACATAATTCACGTAGATGTATTCATATTTTGTTCAATATTTCGTTTAATATGCCAGATTTCCTGCAAATATATTAGAATTTACGAAAGGAATTTCACTGCTAATCGCCTACTTTGCGTTCTTTTCTACTACCATTTTCACACCAAGGGATTTCATTCTTCCCCTTTCTCCGTCCTTCGTAAATGCAACCGTTTATAAGGGAGTATCAAATCGCGACTGTCAATATTTATCTAACCTTGTATTGTGGAATCATGAGCACAATCTTTCTCCACTGGTGGTAACAATAAATCGCAGGACATCCTCTATAGCATTAGCACCTGAAAAAAAGGTAATGGTAAAGCGTGACCATTTCCCTCTGATCTCTGCGTGTGCGTTAACGATTTATAAGTCCCAAGGAGGTAATTTGGTGAGATCGTATACACTCAACAGCTCCTGTACGTCGCATTATCATGAGTGACATAGTTAGAGGGCTACATCTCGCTTAAAAAAAAAATTTTTAATGTATCATGGTCGGAGAGCAACAGTATCTACAACTGAGCTGGAAGCTGAATTTCAAAGGCCGCATCTTGCATCGACTTGAAACAATTGAAAAAGGATTACGTATATGATTTTACCATCGTCGTCGAAGTTTGTAATTCTTTCAGAGACGGTTGGATAATGAGAACACTTTAGAGTTGTAATATACCATAACACACATGACGCAGCCCGTATTATTACTCCACAAATATAACTCAATGCACAGCAACTGGAATCAATGTCTGTTCAAATTTCTAAGGTGGGAGAAATATGTGCTTGTGAAAGCAGGTTGCAGCGCGAGAGAAGAATTATAATTGTGGCAATTAATATTTCTCTCAATCAACCAGTAAATAAAATTATTGAATTCATCTACGAGAATGTAATAAAATACACACAAGTGGTTTCATTGTCACTTTTCGGACGCTATATGAACTACCTGACAATTAAGCAGATTGTGACATTTCGTGCTGCCATACCTAGTCATCAATAATCATTTACTTTGAAAAAATTATTTACAAAATTAAAAGGAACTTTTTCTTCGATCTGAGCAATAACGAAAATTGAAATTCATACATCGCCATATTTGAAAAACAATCAACCAACTTTTTCTTTGAAACAAAAGACCGCTAAATATGTTGTCCACCGCAAAAATTAGTTATTATTAAATTCGTTTATTCTAAAGCCAATCACCGAAAAGGATTTGGATGTGCTTTGCAAACGTTAGCCCCAGTAAGGCTTTAATTTCGGTGCTTCATGATATGAAGATAATATGGTTATGGACGATAGGAGGTACTCCCGATTGAACTGGCACCCAGAGTTTGGAAGTAAGTAGTTAGAGGGTAGCCCAATGCCTTAAGTGCAGCTTGTCTGTCACCGCAGACATGTAAACTCATTCCCCTCCACCTCGCCCCACTCAGTGTTACACCGGCATCCGTTTCTTTCTAGTCTGCAGAAGGACTTTAAGGCTTCCCTACGTATGAAGAAACAAAGTGACGGTAAGTGCAGCATGCATCCAGAGCAGCGCCACGTGTTGTAGAGAGAGCTTCCGTACAGCACACGGCAGTAGTTCTTTGAAGTTTTGCAAGCAGACTTCCCACGCTCTTGATTGAGAATCTGCTCCACCATACCTGTTTACATTGCCAAAACGCTGCCAATTCTTTCGAGGTTTTGTGTTCCACGTTAGATTTCCACCATAGCTTTGTATACAGAATTATTTCTAGATATTTCACTTCGCGAGAATTCTGAATTTTGGCTCCTTTAATTATGAAGGAAATGAGACCATTCAACCTTCTCCGAAGCCTATTTTCGGACTATGCTATAATGACGAAATAGCTAAAAAGAGTTTTGTTATCTGAATATATTTATTTTGTTTAAAATAAAATGAAAAAAAGTTTTTTAATAAATAAATGTTTCAAAACTGGATTTTATTTTATTTCTTCATCTCTACACATCGATATGATTCAAAGGATCTTTTAAACGCTTGGGAACAACGTTCAAATTTGATTATCGAACACATCAACCTGCAATTTTTTATGCAAATTTTACTCTTTTAATAAATCCCAAATATTTAAAGGAAAATCTCCCCTCTCAAAAAATTTCAATGTGGCAAAGCTATGCTTAATATTTACATCTGGAGAAATGTAAAATATCTGCTTTATAATCAAAAAGAGTAGTAATGAAGCTACCTTCTTTTTTGTATCATGGTTTTTACCTCGTAATCAGTGTTGCCGTTGTGCGACTAAAGGGCCAATTTGATACTTTTTAAGCGCCAATACCCTTTGACTTTTTTAAAAATTTAGATATTTTGACTCTTTTCCAAAATTATGTGCGACTTTTGCCCCTTTTCATTGATTTATGTTAGGAAATGTTAACAGAACCATGCTATTAAAAAATATTTCCTCCTAAAAGTACTAAAAAATTCACCACTTAAAACATTTAAAGGAAATGCGAGATGAGTTGCAGTAACTAGATTCATGTGTACGTTTGCAACCCTGTTTTATGCAACGCTTGCCCCGCTATTTGCTTTTTAAATTCAACATATTTACCGCCCAATTCTTAATACTCCCGGGGAGTTAGTTCTCCGGGAATTCGTTTATCCCCAGATAGAAATCTTCCAATAGAAGGAAATTCGGACTTCGAGAAAGCTGTTGGACACTTTATTGAGAGCTCAACTCTGCCATTTAATATAAAAAATCCTCAGGAAATTTTTATTCATGATAAGAGGAAAGGGGTTTAGAATCGGCTTGTTATTCTTTTGCTAGTAAAGAAAAGCAAACAATAATAGGGTGACCCTTTTTTTCGTCAATTACCCCTTTTTTGCAACTTCCTGAAAATTATCAACGGCAACACTGCTCGTAATGTTTTTATCACGTCAATTTTTATGAAATCCGATGCAAAAAAATGTGTTGTACTGCGTTTCTCTCATAGTTTTTTATATTCCCTGTCAGCATTTTGTTTATTATTTTCTTGATTGTCATCTGGCTGTCATTTTTGAAATTTCAAAAAAATGCTTGCTTGGTTGGCGTCCAAGATTATCATATTGGCTAAACAGTTGGAACATATCTGTGTTCGTATGGAAAAGTAGCTTATGTCGAAAGGCTGGCTTTGGTATAAATCGGCATTCGCAGCGTACGTGGCGCTGAGCCGTTGAACAACTTTTGGCAAATAAACGTGCAAGAAATAGTTCCGATACTAGCAAGTCAATATTCTTATTAAGTCTCATCCAAAAATTTCTTGTCATTTAAAGAATAAAGGGAATGCCGCATTATAACAAAGCCAGCCTTACGACATAAGCTACTTTTCCATACGAACACAGATATAAACCTTGCCTTATTCTAATTTAGGAACTTGCAAAAAAAATGCGCGCCCTTTAACGTACGAGAGCCAAGGATGACTTCGACTTCTGGCAACACCACAAACAGCTCGCCGTCGGCCAAAAAAGGAAAGGTCTACAAAAGGTGACGAAGTGTTCTTATATTTATCCAGCCCAGTATCATCCCTGAAGTCGAATCCATTAGAAGAATGGGAAGAGCTGAAAACTGCGTTTCCTTTGTTGTATAAACAAGCACGATATTATTTACATATAGTGGCAACATCTGTTCCTTGCGAACGATTGTTTTCGAAAGCAGGAGCAACAATAACCACGACAAGAAATCGGTTGACTGGTTGGAAAAACTTCTATTCTTCGGAAGTACAACAAAATAAGATTTTTTCCGCTGAAATATTTTATTAATAAGTGTTTTCTCAAATAAGATTAACTTATAATCTTTTCCAATGTATATGTATCTGTGTAAATACCATTCATCATTAAACATATAGTTCTGCTATGTAACGGAGTTCTATTGATTTTCAGTTCGTACATTATTAAAGTTTATTATTCGGAGTTTAGGATTCTCAGAGGATGAAACTTGTGAATTAAAAAAATTAATTTAACTTAATGAGGCATCGATAGTTTTTTTCGATACTACTTCCAAGTAAAAGTATCAATACCTGTATAGTTTCGTTTCATCCCTATATATATGTACTAAGTTTTGTTAAGATCGGTAAAGTAGTTGGTGAGATATACGAATTCTCCTTGTCAGTGAGCGGACCACGCCTCTTTTCCAAGATTTTAAATAGGTCGTATTCCCCGTTATGCCTTGACCCCTTATACCAAATTTAGCTTTTATAGCGTAACTGGCAGCTTAATTATATCACTCTTTGTATTTGTATGAGTGGAGTGGGCGTGCCACGCCTAAAATTTTTCTTTTCTTTTTACTTCTTCTCTTTATGTGGCATACCAAGCCTAAGCCTACACACAAAACTTGAGTGACATATCTCGTTTCTAACAATTTATGCAAAAAAAAATGATTTCCAGACCACAGTGCGACGGCTGGTTTTGACACACCATGTTTTTCACACGCCCCTTGCTATTGACCTTGTCAACTCTGATATGACGTTACGCCAAAATTACTCTAACGAATTATGCTGCAAAGAACGCAATCTTGTGTTGTATCATTCTAGCTACTGCCCATCGTTTCCAAACCAGCACCGAGAAATGGTGGCAAGCCACATCGATGAATTGTTTTGTTTGCAAAATGCTGTTATCGATTGAATTTGCAGCTTTCCACAAACTCTCTGTCGTTATGAAGAACTTATCGTTATCGATAAAGATCATTTTTCTTCTCATTTTCAGAATAATTTGACCACTTATTGACATTAAAATGATATATTCAATATTTCATACCCATGATGGAATAATACCAGGTGAAGTAATAAGAGCGATAAGGAAGCTTAGATTTTTTTAAAGGGTAAAGGCCAGAAATTTTAAAACAAATTATCCTTTTTGACTACAAAGGGGGTAATAATTTGAAGTTTTTTATTTAAAACTTATACATTGACCGCCAGACCCATTCGCTTTGCTTTCTTATCCAACTGGGAAAAGGCAGAACAGACTTCGGTTTTTTATACCGATGATATCGATGTCATCGGCTTAAGCCAGCATTGCATTAATGGTTATAAGGTTTAAATAATTTAATTAATTAGGATATGGGAGGTTTATAAAGATTAATTGATGACACCTTTTGATTTTCAAGCGCTTATTTAAATAATTTATCCTGCACTTAAAAATAGCTTTTTCACATTTATTGGAAGGTCTATTTCGTGGTTGCGGGATAATAATTTTTCGGAGAAGTTGGTGGTGCAAGAAATTACTACGCCATTAATTATTTGAAATATCCAACTTATTTAGCCTAACCTGCTCCGCAAGTGAATGGAACAAACGGACGCCTTCGTAAGTCCACGTTCTTCTGCATATTACACAGCTTTGCTTAGGAATTATTAATTTTTTAATCACAAATAAATTATATAGTATTTTTCCACAAAAATTCAAACGAAAAGTTTTAGAAAAAAAACAAATTTTCCACAAGAATTCAAACGGAAACTTTTAGAAAAAAAAACAATGCAGCAACAACCAAATAATAAATGGCCAAATTTCCTCCAAAATATATGTGAATACTTCCAAAGAAGCAACAATTAAACCTTCAACGAATAAAGGCAAAATTGTGAAATATAAGGCAGCCGAATGTCAGAAAATGAACAGAGAATGCTGCCTTATTACTTCACCTGTTTATTGCGCCATGCTTCATACCATGATAAAAAAAGGCACCCTGAAATTGTGCATATGGAAACTGTGCATACGAAATAATGCATATGAAAAAAACCGAAATAATGCATATGAGAAAAACGAAGTAATGCATACATGCACAGTTTCGGTTCAAAACCGAAATAATGCATATGGTAAAAACCGAAATAAAGCATACATGCACAGTTTCGACTCAAATCCGAAGTAATGCATATGACAAAAACCGAAATAGTGCATACATGAAAACGAACTTCTTTCTGAGTAGGGGGCCTTCGGCCGCGCTTAGGGATTATAACCCTTACTAAGTAGAATTCTC
>NW_016158120.1:115428-136452 GCF_001687245.7 Rhagoletis zephyria
AAAACCGAAATAAAGCATACATGCACAGTTTCGGTTGAAACCGAAATAATGTCTAAATGCACAGTTTCCATATGCGCAATTTCGGTGCCCCTAAAAAAAGAAGGTAGTTTCATTTTAAAATTTTTGACAAAAAATAAATTTTTGAGGTTTCATAAATTGTACAAAATTATGATCTACCTCGCCATATTGATAGCAATCAAACAATACATCAGTGTTGTGCATGGGAAATGTTCGGTTATTTGTAAAATGATTTTTCAGTGGGGAGCGGAGGGGGAGAAGTGTATCACCTAAAACTCATTAGAAAGAGCACAGTATAAACTTTAAGAAAACTCATCCATCGCCTCCCTTTCCCTTCTACCCCATTTCAAAATAGGGTAATATTAGCATTTTCACAAAGAAAAATTAAACTCATCAGCACTAATCTCTTCAGCGTTGGTGGCCTTCGGCCGCGCTAGAAAAAATAACCTCACCAGTCCAGCTCCGGTACGCCATCTACAGTATTTTTACTCGAAATTGACCTCCAAATTTACAAAAAAAACAGCATATTTTAAACCGAAACCTTTGTTTTAAATCAAAGCTTAGTCCTTTGGCTAGACTTATGTTTTAAAATTCTTTGATTCGGGTTACGCGTTTGGACACGATAACCCAAAATCATTGTACAAATAACCGAACCGTACTCAAGCTGCATTTATGCATTTTTCTATAAAAATTTTTTTTTTTTAATGAAACTGCACTAGTTTTCATCTTATGTGAATAATTCTTGTCACAAATACATAGTTTCGTGCTTATATTTATGTATGTATACATATTAGGGATGTTAATTTTTCGGCCTTTTCCGATCCCGGGATTTTCCGGATGGCGTTGTCACAATCCCGGGATTTCGTGCTTAGTCCCGGGATTTTGATATTCATTACTTTTCAACAACTTGAATCGAAAAAAATGCTTCTATATTGTTTGAGAAGCTCTCCTACCATGAAATAAATAATAAATAAATGGGTTTGAAACCTACTATTTTATTTAAAGTGGCGTTTTTATTTTTTCTCTCTGACCGCAGGATTTATTTTGAAGGACTTTGTAATTTCAAATATATGATTAATTCCAAAAATTATTAAAAAATTCAATGCAATGTAGAATAAAAATATGGGTAACAAATGCAATAGGAATTTTCTTTAGAAATAAAAAAAATTAAATTTTTTGGATTCACACGGACGAATATGTAATTTTTATGCTGAGGAAGTTAGAAGAACGAAATTCGAGGATGTTATCGAGTTTATAATAACATATAATTTTAACATATAATTTTTAATTTCAAGGATAAAATTTTTTCAATATTTACCAGCCCTTCTGCACTAGAAACTTGAATCTGTTTATACCCATACTTCTGCTCTAAGCACATTTCTCTAAATTTTGAAAATCATTTTTGAATTACTGACGTCGGAGTGAAAAACTAAAAACGCAATTTTACTATATTTGGCCCATGGTTTCGCGAATATATTGATATTTGTGTTTAAAATTTACTATCGCTCGGTGTTATATGTATAATGAGCTAGACATTTATAAAAAAAATATTAATTAATAAATAAAAAAAAGAAATATAGCCAATACTGCTCAAGAAAAGGAGCTTCTATTATTGCCATCAGTGCAAATTACAAATCCTGAATATACCGGGATTACTTGCCTAAATGCCCGGTGTATCGAATTCTTTCAGTTTGAAAACGCGCAAGGCTTTTCTTCTAATATTTTCACCCAACTTCACTAACTTAAATTTTTTTTTCTTTTTCAGGAAACAAAAATGTTGTTGCTAGTGAATCTGGTAGCATGATTTTAGTTAAATGTCATTAACTTGTTAAAGTTAAGTGGTCGGCAACAACAACGAATGTCAATAGCTGAAACTACCTTCTATTTTTGTATCATGCTTCATACCACTTAATTTACAATGCGTTCAAGCTAGAAAAAAATTGCTTACAGTCCGAGTTTAATGAAAATATAAAAATTTCAAACCGGAAATATATTATGAGTCGAGTTTAAGCTTATGAATCAAATATTTTTTTTTATTGTTTTAAAGCTTTCAAGATTAGTAAGATCCTCGTCAGTACTAAAATATCAACTTCTTTTTCTTTCGTTCTACTTATATATTTCTGATGTATGAAGTTATTCAAATATTACAGACGCGACATTCGTACGACTTTAGAGATAAATAAATCATACGAAAACTGGAGCCTCTTGTAAAAAAAATTTGCCTTTGTGTAGCTTTTATACCGTCCTTTGGTTAACAAAAAAATTAGGTGCGCTTGGAAGCCTGACGTCGAGAAAATCGATGAAAAGGAGGGCATAACGGACATGACAAAAACAGAAGAGATTTCAGTGAGCATGTAAAAATAAGCAAAACTCAGCGAATTCTGCAAGGTTTGCCTTTATTAAACATTCTTTAAATAAAGTCAAATTGTGGACCGTTACAACGAATTCATTTTTAATCAGAAGGAATTCCACTGTACAGCACTCGGTTGGGTATTGGACCAAACCAACTTAAAAAAAAAAATTAAGTAAAAATACAGACATGGTGCGCCTTTTGTTCTTATTTATATGGTATATAACTTTTCTTGCGAAAACTTATATTACAAGTGCTATAACGGGTCAAAGGCCAGATCTTCGAAAAATTAAAAACCTAATATTTCAGAAAATTTTGAACTGATTTATAAAAAATGTGTATCGTTGTAAAGGTAATTTTACCCTTTCTTGTGATATGCATATTTGTATACTTCGTATATAAAAATATGAGAAAAAACTCATTTAAATGAAAAAAAAACTTTTTTTTTTTAATATTTTAAATAAAAAAATTACTAACGATTTTTAGAAAATCGGTATCGTTGTAAAGGAGATTAAACCCCGGTTCTTCTTATATGCATATTTGTATACTTCGTGAATAACAAATTTAGAATAAGCACTTAAAAGGAAAAATAACCAACCTTTTTTTTATCAAAAAAAAATGTAAACAAAAACATTACTCACCGGTTTTTAAAAACTTGGCATCGTCGTTAAGGCGATTAAACCCCCATTCGTCTAATATGCATATTTGTATACTTCGTACTTAAAAGAAAAAAATACCAATTTTTTCTTATAAAAAAAAATTACAGAAAAAGTACTGATTAGTAATACCATTGAATACCGTATTTAAATAAAACAAATAATTAGTAGTGTTTTAAGCATTAATTCGTTCTTGTTAACCGACAGCCCTCTTAAAAATAAAGCAAAAGCATATGTAACATAAGTCTAAGGCATATGAAAATATAAAAACACCATGGTTTTTGGTTTTTTACATAACAGGTTATACATATTTTGTTTTTGTTGTTGGCCCAGCAATTAAATAAAACGCAAAAACTTCGTTCTATCTATATTTGTAATTGTCAATCTGAGGTCATCTTCAGGACTGTAAATATACATACAAACACGATAACTTATTATTAACTTTAAATTATTACAAACATACATTAAACACAACTTACACTCTTGATTGTGCCTGGGGGACTGATTAGGCGTACAGAAATAAATGTTAAACAAGTGAAATTTTAGGCAAATGAATATAAACATAAGAAGTAAACAATTAAAAATACCGTAATTGTGAACAAAAAACATACAAACAACAATACACGGAACATTTAGCAGTAAGTATGTAAATGTACAAGCATATGTACATGTAAAAGCACAGCATTTTATTGTTATTTTATGAAGGTATGTTGGGGAAACGGAACGAATGTTGATTATGGAAGGCGGAACGGAACACCTACGTTGAGGATTGTTGTTGCCGGTTTAACACCAAATTGCGATACACATGTGCACAATTGTCTGTGTCCGTTTTAAAGTTGATCCTTCTCTCATTAGGGGTGTTCGTAATGTGCAACATTTCCAAAATAAAGCGTTTATTATAGTTCTTTTCTTCATGTAGAATGGCAACATTATCGGCTGACAAGGCCGTCTTATTGTCAGTTGAGCTGTTCCTTAACTTTATATTTGATTTGTGTGCGGAAATCCTTGTCTTGAGTTTAGTTTTAGTTGTCCCCACATATACTTTGTGGCATAAGTGGGACCCGTCGCCATTGCATGAGATTTTGTATATTACGTCAGATTTCTCGCATCTAGGAATCTTATCCTTAGTGTTGCTATACATTTTTCCTAGTGTGTTGCTGCATGTAAATGCTAAGATATCCCCGGAACATATGTAGCGGTTTTGTATACTTTATTCTCATTATAAGTATTTTCTTTATCGGTCCTGACGTAATAATTCTGAATGAGTTTCCTAATTAAGCAAGAGGGGAATTCGTTCTGTTCCAAAATTTGTTCGATTATATCTGTGTCTTTCTCAAATTTTTATATACGAATATACAAATATGTATATAAGAAGAGAGAGGGTTTAATCGCCTTTACAACGGTACCAATTTTTTAAAAATCGGTTAGTATTTTTTGTGTGTCTAAAATACTCTTTTAAACAAAAAAAGTATTTTTCCCTTAAATATTTTTTTTTTAATTCTTATATACGAAGTATACAAATATGCATAACAGAAGAAAGGGAGTTTAATCGCCTTTACAACGCTACTAACCTTTTAAAAATCGGTTGCTAATTTTTTTGTTTAAATTTTTTTTTATAAAAAGGCATTTCTTCCTTTAAATGTATTTTTCTCAAACTTTTATATACGAAGTATACAAATATGTATATCAGAAGAAACGGGATTTAATCGTCTTTACAACGACACCAATTTAAAAAAAAACTGTTAGTAATTTTTTTGTTTAAAATATTTTCTTTTATATAAAAAAGGTATTTTTTTCATTTAAATGTGTTTTTTCTAAAATTTTTATATACGAAGTGAACATATATGCATATCGGAAGGAAGGGGGTTTAATCGCGTTTACAACAATATAAATTTAAAAAAAATCAGTTCAAAATTGATTGCAATATAAGGAATTCAATTTTTCAAAGACCTGAACTTTTACCCCATACATAATAAAATATAATAATATATAATGTAATATAAGTTTGCACATAAACCATTTAAATACGAGATAAAGGAGGACTACGTCTATATTTTTAGGTTTTTAGTTATTTATGTCTCTCTTAAATCTTAAATCTCTGAAAAAGGATTGGTTTTTTCCTATACCCAGAAAAAAAGTTGATTTTGCCGTAGAGTGTTCGTTGTTGATTTAATTTTGAATTAAAATCTGGACATGACATCGGACGTGACAGATTTTTCCCCCATACAATATTTTTACTAGTAACACATACTAAATTTAATTTTTTTATTTAATTTTTTCAGTTCTCTCCACCGAGAGAGAAATTTAAAGTTATAAAGCCGTTTGAATTCATTTATTCATAAAAAATAAAGTAGGTTTAAAGAGCTTTATAAATTGACGTTTTCATACATTTTTCAATTCATAAACCTTTTATAAAGCTACTTTATTTTTTATGAATAAGGCCATTAGTTAATAGTGCGATTCATAAAACGTCGGGGAAGTGGCATTTTTGTAAGTGAAATATTAAAGTTTTTATAATTATAGCTGATATCATTTTAAGTGTTGCTTTTTCTTGAAGTATTGGAACACAATAGAAAACATGTGTTTCGCGACTTTGACTTTGCAATGATTACCAGCTCAAAAAATATGGCAATGTCGCAATTTTATAGCAAGAAAGTTGCCATACAAAAGTTGTCAGCTATGTACATAAGTACATTAGTGCAATTAGATGATTTGAAATGTAGCTACAATATGTGTACATATTTATGTATAAACAAATGCCTTCAATATAAAAAAAAGAACACTTACCAGTACTTATAAAAGAATCAAAGTGATTTAAAAATTTCTTAGTATTGCATGGAGCTTAGCCAGTAAAGTCACATGAAACGCTCGACTATTTCCGCCATAAGCGAATGCAATAAATTTTAAGAAACTTGTGCATAAGTAAACTTGAAAACTTTCGAGACATCCGTACGACAAACTTAAATAAATCTAAAAATGAAGCGTTCGTTCTATCTGCAGATGTCAGTTGCGCGGGCAAAGGAAGTTCCTTTCCTTCTTCGCTTGATTTTTTTACTAAGCGATGTGTCGCTGCATGGTCGCAAAGCCTTTAATTCAAATCCAACTTTTACGCATTCTCTGCATGGGAAAGTTTTACGTAAACTTCTGCTCCAAAGTTGGGTGTGCAAATTTCTCCGAATTGATTAATTGCTATTAAACCATTTAGAAACGAAAACACGCCACACAGTGGGGTAATCGACTCTGAAACTGGAGATCAATTCATACGTACATTTAATTTAAAACATTTTGATGTATTTGTATAACCAGCACCAAATAAAGTAAAAAAAGACAAATCCGAAAATAGTTTAATGGGACAATTTTCTTTTATTAAGGTTTTTAATGGTATTACCAAAGAGCGAAAAAAGAACTTTAGTCGATGTTCTTATAAATAATTTTTATTATTAATGATAATTTGTTAAAATCATAATCATCATTAATTATAAACTAAAGATCATCACTATCATTATCATAGTTATCCTTATCATTATGTTCATCATCAACATCATCACTTTACGGAAGTACCTACTACCTTCAAAAGATTTCTTCGTAGAGAAGATTAATTCACCCACGTTGCCAAGGGTGCTGTGACATAGCCCCAAGTGGCATAACTCCAATTTTAAAATTTGGTATTACGTATGTAACTCCGAAAAGGTGACAAAATTCCCAATCCCTCCTGTAATTTTGCAAACCAAAAGAATTTGGAATGTAAAATTTTTATCAAAACACTGTCACAGAAGCTGGCTTTGCCTACATCGATGTATGGGAGCCACTATCGCGATTAGGGAATCCAATCCCGCATAAAAATCGCAATCCCGCAAGCCTGCGGGATCGAGGTCATCAATCCGCGGGATTCGCGGGACTGAACAAAAAATCATATTATTTCCTTTAAGCAGATATATTAAAATTTTATATGTAAAAAAATCGATTTTATTTAGAAAATCTACGTATTTATTTCTAATTAGATTGACTTTTTTGATAATATTTCCGAAGGAATAATAAAGTATTTAAGGTCTCGTCTTTTAAATTCGACCTTATTTTATTACACATATACCCAGCGGAAAACGCACGCTCGCCTTCAATACTTTTAGGTGAAATCGACTTCACATAGTTATAAGCAGCTTCTAGGTGCTTTCTTCTATTGCCTCCGCATTGAAAAAGCGTCATTTCACGTTTCAATATCAGATCAAGAGTATTTGCTTGTGCAGATATAAGTACAGATGAAGCGTCGGCTACCCATTCAGTACGAAGACTACGCTCTAATTCAGCTTCTAATGTAGGAGGGGATTCACAATCTCTTGACAGATGTCGTCTGCATCATCGTCATCAATCCGCTGGGTTTCGGTTTGAGATTGTGGCTAAGCGTCGAACAACAGTCTCTCAATTAAACACTTAATTTCGGTTCTTAGCGTTACTTTGCTTGGAAAAAAGAATGTATCTTCCTTATTTGTAGACACAGAATCTTGTTCCAGATATTTAGTTGGATTTTCCAAGTAAAGTAACGCCGCAGTCACCGTTCTTTTATCCGGCGACTTAAAGATGTTACAAGATCCCTTCTTAATCTGGTATTTTTCCCTTCCAATTTATTTAGCATAAAACGCAATGTAGTTTCTGCAGTAACTAACGTTGCGTCCTCACGGCATAAAACATTTACAGCAAGTTTTATGGGCTCTAATGCACTTTCAATATCAATCAATGTTAAACATTCTTCATCAGTAGAATGATGTCAGTTTAATATCAATAAGCGCTTTAAATATGCACTGTTTGACTTGGTTGAACCTCGTAATCATTGCTGCAAGACTGCTCCAGCGCGTTCGACAATCTAGAATGAGCTGTAACGCCCTGCCAAATTCTGTTTTGATATAATTTTGCAATAGATCATTCTTCATTGGAGATTTTGAGCTAAATAGTTTCACGGTCTTTCGTACTTTTTGAATCAGCTCCCTAAAGCAAACGAAAATATTCAATTAAAAACAAACCCGCACGCCTGTATTTTGGTAACAAATCTACTTTCATATAGTACGTCCAGAACTGCTAACTGAAGCCCGTGAGCAAAGCACAGTTGATGATGCACTGGTAATATTCTGCCGACTTTCTTCATAACTGCAGCACCATCTGTTGTTACTGCGATGATATCTCGCTTCATGTCAATTTTAAACTCACACTTGTGCAGGAAATCTGCCTGCAGATTAATAAATAAAGCTTTTATACACACAAAACAATAACTAAAACTTCATATATGTATAGGCTGATTACGGTCTATTCTGCCTTCTATGTTGTCTGAAACTAAACTAGCAAACTAAATACCTGTAATTCTTACTAGCCCCAAGTTCCAAAGTTTCACAGATTCAGCAGTAAATAAATGAAGATTCAAATTTAAATAGCGACGATTCCTTACGGATGACCATTCATCGAAAGTTAGTGAGAATCGCTTTTGTGAGTTCTTCAGTGCTTCAATTTCATCGATAGTCTTCTTTTGAATCGATGCTCCGTGATCCATTACCATAGTTTGTATCGTACTGGCAGAAGAAGGTAATCTATGGCCTTCTGATTCAAATAATTCGAGCATATCAATTGACTTGATAAACTTTGAGAATGGTATTCCATCCTTTGCTACCATTCTACACACTCTTCCATAGAAACTTTTTTCTCGATGGGGAAATAATCTGTTAACTTTCTTTTTTTTGTTGAGGCCGACACTGACACAGATGAAACACTTTTGTTTAAGTGGGAACCTTGGGACGAGCTGCTTGTTCCCATTCCTAGCTCTGAATTTTCAATTCTGCTGTTGATGCTCTGCGTATCAACTACATTCAATTCCGTATTATGCTTGGTTCGCAAATGTGTGCGGAGCCCTTTAGTAGAGCGGGCAGAGATTTTTATAATAGCAGGGCATAGTTTACACTTGCCTGAAAGCCCATCATCTGCACTTAAAAAATGTTTCCACACTGCACTCGAGCTAGTAAACTCTTTATACACCACAGAGACACTCAGTTTTACTAAGAACACACACAATTTGCAACTCAAACAAGCTTCACATCTCTACTGATTCGAAAAAGCCTCTGCTACAGCGAAGGCAATGTTTGTATGCTGTTGTGAAGCAAAATGTAAAGGCAAAACAAAGTCCTAAAGTAAAATAACAGTAAATCATAGCCTCGTAGCGAGGGTTATCCCCGTACGCTCATATGCCCATACGTGGTGATTCGTAGCCAGTGCTGTATAGTGTGACCAGGTTACCCTTTTTGAGGCTAGATCTAGCATTTAATTTTAAGCCACAGCCTCAGAATTTTTGTTCTGACTTCGTGGCTGGGTAATTACCATACTATAAATACTTACGATTTCAAAAACTACTGTTTACCGTTGAAATTTTACATTAACAGAGCAAAGTACCATTTCTTTAAGAACATACTTTCTTAGCTTTTACTCTTAGCTTCTTTTTAATTTTTTTCTGTAGTCCCGCAAATCCCGCGGATCCCGCATTTCTGATCCCGCAAAAATGGTGCGGGATCCCGCATTTGCCTGATTGGATTCCCTAATCGCGATACTATCGGAAACAAAAAGTTGCCAAAAATCCACAATAAGCCCTAGCTACTTCAAACTTGGAAGTTTTCGAAAACTTTAGGACTACAAAAACGCATACTAAAAATTTTTCTAAGAAATCTAATTAAAAAACTAAAAATTTTGATAACTCGAAAAATTAGAATTTTCCTTGTTTTTTGTAAATTGTTTCAAATTTACACTTTGTTGCTTTAAGTAACTAATTTTGATATCTTTAATAAAGTTCACTAAAATATTGATTAAAACTAACATTTCTGTTTTTTCTACTAGTATTACCATATTCAATATAAATAGTGCCGTAGTAAGGATCTCATAGTTTTTCTCTTACCGGTAGTATCGATACTATCGAAAGGTGAGGCCCAAAACTATTGAAAATAGGCGATCTAATATTACAACATATGTATAACTGAGAATCATAACTTAACATACGCCATGTTTGCGGAGGCTCCACGATGTGGATACAAGCAATGGTTTATTATGTACACTTACTAATAGCGTTTTCTTTTCTCGAAAAAAGGCTGCACTTATTCTGCCTTGTGTTAGCGCTGTCACATTTTCATGTTCTTTTCTCAGCCCTTTCTCAAGGCGTCGTGTTCTTTTCTCAGCAGGTTGCGCTCTGATCCGGCGAAAGTGCTGCCTTTTCTGCCCTCAAATAAACGTGAGGGTGAGAGTTGCTTGGTTGATTTTTAATTTAATCTTGTATAAATGCAATTATTTTCCCTATCAGAAATAAGTGTTTTGCTTTAAAATTGTTAAAGACTTACAGGCCAAGTGAATAATTCAGCTTTATTAAGTTCTATAAATAAATTGTGATGGAGTAGTATATTTTCTGTTTCATTCTCATATAAAGAACGCAACATTTTCTCAGGTTTCAGGGCAACGTAAAGCAAGAGTTCCCATATAAAAGGGCAGAACTTTTTTTGAGAAAAGAAAACGCTATAAGTAGAATTCCCCTTTCTGTGTTGCCGGAAAAGTGCGGCGGAAATATTTTTGCGCAGAACTTCTTTCTGCGAAGGCGGCCTTTGGCCGCGCTTAGGGATTATAACCAGTGTTGTTTAGTAGTTTTCCGGCTGGATTAAGCCGGTTGCGATAGCAAACAGCCGGAGAAAATTCACCTTACTTTCTTAAAACTCAAATATATAAGTTTCCATTTTTACAAATTTTGCGATCCAAAATCTTAGATATGGTTAGCGTTATCTCCTAGAATATTTTCATGTCAGACTGCTATATAAAATTGAAAGACAGTTTTTTCTAATCCGAAAAGTCTTAAAATAATGGGCCGATTTCAATGATTTTTATTTTAAGCGAATATACATACAGTGACCCAAACACATAAGTATAAACTGGAACGTCACAGTAGTTCATTTAATGCTTATTATTTTTTATTTAATTGTAGCTGATTACTTAAAAACGTTTAAAAGAAAATTTCATACTTTGTGCAAAAATTATGAAAATTCTGTTACTAAGAATATTTAGCCTTTCTTTGTTGTCGGAAAAGAGGGACAGAAGTATTTTTGCGCAGAAATTATTTCTGCGTAGGCGGCCTTCGGCCTTCGTATTAGTTATAAACATTATAATAAGTGGGAGAGCAACGGCAGCGCGAAATGATCCAATCTTCCATAAGTCGTTCAATACACAAAATAACGGGCGCTATAAACGAAACTATGTTTATGCAAGATGTTCGGTATGCAATGACTTCAGTTGAGCTCCGGCTTCCCACAATGTATTTTCAACAGCTCGGCAACCTTTTGATGGTGCTATCGGTGCAATTCTCGCACCAGCCTTACACGAGGAAGCCTACGTAAATCATCATGATTCAATAATACAAGGTTGGATAAATATTGACATTTGTGTCAATCGACTGCCTTGTAAGTTTGCATTTCAGAAGGAAAGAGAAGCGGTTAACAATTTTATCTCCTTTTGTAGTAGGAAAAGTAAGTAGTCTGGTAGTGCTGAAATGCGTTTTTGTATACAAATTGAATTAAATATATAAAGAAGATTCCACTGATCTACACAATAGACAATAAATTAACTTTTTATGGCCACATAAATATTAAAAATGATAAAATGGATATTCACATAAAATTCTTGCCAAAGAAAAATCTTTGAAATCTGTGAAGAAATGTTCCCAAATATTCAAAATAAACCATGGTTTCATTGAAATTCCAGTATATATTAAACAAAATTAATGGAATTCAAACAAATCCTTTATTCAAAGGGACTATATGAAGAATTATACAAATAGTAAAGATGCAATTGATTTAATGCATATAAATTAATCTTTTAAAAATTATATTTGTTGCATTTAAAGATTACTGTTCAATATCTTAAATTGAATTACATTTGGGTTTTTTTAATTTAAATTTTTTAGTAATGTTTTCTACTTTTTCCTCCAATCAGTCTTGCTAATCATTATATTGGTTACATTTAAAAGTTATATCTTCAATACCGCAATTTAATTAAATTTGGTTATTTAAAAATCTAATTTTTGTGGAATGTTTTTTTCTCCAATCAGTCTTGTTAATCATTAATCGGTTAAACTTTAAGTGCCGGTTACTCAATGTCTGGTTAACACTAATCTCCGGTTAAACATTGTTATCGACGTTACCGACTCCCTGTTGTATGCATGGAGTCGAAGACGTCGATAACGATGTTTAACAGCAGATTAGTGTTAACCGCACATTGAGTAACCGGCCCTAAAAATATGTCTTCAATATCGCAATTTAATTACATTTCGTTTTTTAAAAATGTCAATTTTTTGTAATGTTGTGTACTTTTTTCTGCAATCAGTCCCAATGAGCACAAGAAAATATCTTTATTAATATTTCCATTTTCGCTTTTATGGAGTGGTATACTTACTTGTAAATATGCAAATGCTGCACTTCACCAACCCAAACGCTGCAGTGGTAAAAATACATGCACCAGCAAACGTGGACGGACACCCAAGTGATCCTGACCTTCACAAGAAAATATATTTATTAATATTTGTATTTTCTACACCAGACATACGTGGACGGATACACATGGATCCTAGCATGCAAAACTTACTTGCAACGGCTGCACTTGTTGTAAAACGCTACTTTTTGAATACAAATTATGAATAACTCCGATACCCTGCAAATAACTATGTAAATTATTGTTGTAATTCAAAATATTTCCATTATTTTTGATTTTTTTGCCATACTTACTTGAATTTGCCCAATAAGAAAATGAATTTCCACGAAACAATCGATGAAAATATCGGCAGTGTTGCCTGTTGAACTTTTTATACGAAGACAATATTTCTCCTTGTATTTTAGTAGTAGTTTCTAAAATCAAAAAAGAAGGCAACACAGGTTAAGGCAGAATGCGGGAGCGAGACAACTGCCAGGTTATCTAACCTTGTATTATTGAATCATGGTAAATCATCATGGGTATTATTTAATAAACGTACAAATGGTAAGTCGTAAAATGTTTACCAATTTAATTTAACACTTATAGCGGAGCCAACCTTAAAATTTTAAATATTAATGCGAGATTTCCCAGTGCACGCCTTGATGCGTATATTTGGAACTCCTCCGCCGTTCGCAGAGTTATGAAACGAGCGTACGATCGAGGAGATCGGAGTACGTTTTTAATAGGTGCATATTAGGTTGCTTTTTTTGCGACTATTGTTTTTTTTCACTCCTACCTCGAAATTTTGTGGAAAACACCTTCAAAATTCTATAGCTCAGGACATTTTATGGTACAATTATGGTCAATAATGAGTTTTCTTCAGAATTGAACGTTCTACAAAAGTGTCCATTGCGGCGTAACTCAAATTTCCACCAGCGAGTTAACTTGTAGGCCATTCAATTTCCTACAAAAAAGTTCTGGAACACAAAATCGCTAATATCGATATTTTTAGAGATATTGGTCTGCAATAACTTTAGATGATTAGTGTTATGTAAGTGGGGTTCTTTCATCATCTCCAAGCTAAGGATTTCTTCTTCTTTATTTGAAGGAATATTTGATTGAAAAATTGCAGTTAGAGGTTTATTTGTTAATATTTCATTAAAAGAGTATTTTTGCTTGTCGATCAAAACCGTGGAATTGTGGTATTGAACGGCATATGATCCGGAAAGATTGATCTTTTGATTGTCTATTTCGATTATACCATTGTAGTGATTTAATAATATGATTCCGGGTGAAATTTTTTATACTGATGGGATGTGCTGATTCTTAACTATAGTGCATTTCGCTGGTTTGCATCTAAGCAGCTGTGGGACACGGGTAGTATTACTAATATCTATAATATGCTTATTATTACAAAGTCGAATGCTATTATTTTCTTTACATTTTAATTTGATTGCAAATATTTTATTGTCATTACAAGTTAAAATATCCTCGTAGGGAATTTTATTAATATATTTATTCTGTTTTATTGGTTTAATTAACATTTATTCACAAATTTCTTCATTTAAAGGTATTCCCGCTAATAAAATTACATTGTATTATTTGAAGCAATTTTTATATTCGCTGGTTCTAGTGATTCTTCCACATTATTTATTTAGTTATTTCTTAAAAATAAAGATTTTACTAATTATAATTCTTCATTAGATAAAATACACGAATTGACAATGCTGGCCTTAGCCCAATGAATGGTATAATCTATCCCTGCAGTGAAATCCCAAACTAGTCAGCAAAAATACTAGTTTACAACTAGAATTTCCTAACAGAAGCCGAACTAGTTCGAAAATGCCCAAACTTGTACCAAGTAAAAAACGATTTATTCATTCCCTGTTTTATTTGTCTTAAAACAAAATATATACAAAATATACCTTTTATTTGGGTATAGTGTAAACCATTAAATCGAGTACGTACTCAATTATAACAGACCTGTTAAATAATAGGGGTCTTCCCTTAAACTCGTAAAAGCTTCGTAAACCTCGTAAAGCTCGTAAATTTACGAGCCTCGTAAAAGAACTGTCAAAATTTGTATGGAGGTCTATTTGATGCGCAAATGACCTCGTAAACTTCTGTATTGCCGAGGAGCGAAAAATTATATACTAAAATGTATTTTATAATATTGAAAACAAATGAAAAATAATAATATGTGAATAAAAATTATGAATTTCATCCACTAACTGTACTATCATGAGATTTTTGCTAATTTTCGGCATTTTTAATTTTATTTTAGCCAATCGTGATTAGGGATAAATCGATACAAGTAAATCCAAGTACATACTCGATACTTTTTACTGCGTTCTAAGTAGGTAACGAAAAAAAAAAGTACTTGTATCGGAAGCGCAAAACTTATTACGCTTCAACATCTTTTTTGAAAAGCAAGCCATTAAATTAATGGGAAGATATGCGCTCTACATTTCCGCAGGTACATATATAAGCAAGCCCGTCTATACATAACGGTTGTTGGGTCATCTGTCCCTTGCTTGTAGAGGCTTTTCTAAAAAAACAGGTACAACTATCGGGCATAAGTTTATTTAAGTTTTAACGAGTTTAAGGAAATCCCCATCCATAATGACTATTAATTAAAGCATGTTTTCTTGGATAACCTTTTAATGATTAAATATCTGATTAATAATTAATTCCTTAAAAAACTTTAATTAATGAATTAATTACGTCATTACTTTGTTATTTTTGATCATTTTCAATTATTTTTGACTTTCTTTAATTACACGATAAATATAATTGTTTGATTAATTTCTATTATCAATCAACAATTACATACAAAAAATTAGGAATATTTAATTACTGCTGGAATTATTTATTTATTTTATTCTTATCCAAATCTCAAAATGTTTTCTTTTGCATACTCAATATTATTAAAAAAGATAAATATATAGTATTTATTGTACCTGAAACATTTTACTTTTAATAACATTTAATGAAAATTTCATTTAAGTTTATGTTCGAAAGTTTGGAATAGTTATATATTTATTTTTGCTTTAATTAATAATGAAAAAATTTAACACTAATTATTGGCAAATCTAAGGCTGCTAAATAAAAATTTGTAATATATTGAAGTGTACTTAATGAAAAGTTTTTATTGTATATTCATGAATTCATTTTATTTTTTCACTCCCAAAGTACTGGTTTTGGTCCATAATTGGACTAGCATTTTTCTGTCTATTTTCAACTAGTATGAGACTGGTATATTTCCGACCGAAATCTGACAATTGCCATCTCGTAGGACATCCCCATGTTAAAAATACCAGTTGATTGCATGGAAAAAAGATAGTTGGCTGACTAGTTGGGCATGCGGTTCATACTAGTTGTGAGGTAGTTTACAACTAGTTCATTTGACTACAGGGACGTTAATGATTTTTTATTTTAAAATTTTTAGTTTGTATTTTAATTCTATAGCAAAATTGTGCTGTATATCTTCCTTATATTTTACAGCTTTCAAGATGTTATTTGATACCGCTGTTATATTATTTATCGTATCAAAGATTCTTTTATTTATTACTACATGGTTGTTGTTATTGTTTATTATATTATTTCTAGAATTACAAGGTCGTCATGATCGAGATTTCCTGCAATCCACTTCCAGGTTTTTCCTAGTGAATCTATTGATTTTTTAAATCTGTTTAGAAATTTGTGGATTAAATTCAATTCGTTAATAAGGATGTGTAAAAGGGAATTTTCCGTATTTGTCTTAGTTTTTATGGTACTGCTTATTTCGTTTAATGAATTCTGCCATAAGTCTAAGTCTACTTTATATATAATTCTGTAGGTTCCTGTCAGTCCTCTGTCGAATGTTGCTAACTGAGAATTTGTGTAGTCTACAATGTTCATAGAATACAAGGTTACGACATCAGCCATGGCCGCCATCTTGATGACGTAGATGGCTCAATTTTTGGAGTTGCCAGATTCCTAAAAAATTATGTTACAAAAATACACTATTTTAGTCAAAAATACATTAAGTCTTATTTCAAATATGTGTAACCCTGATATTTACAGATTGACAATTTGCGTCGAAGTTTGTGCTTTTTTCTGCGTCTTTGAGTTTATTTAAATTATTAAAAATTGAAGTGCGCTATTTTTGATTGCAAAAATTACACTGAAAAAGGTAATTTAGGTTTTACCGTATGTCTAAAGATGAATTGCAATTTCGGTAGCGAAATTTTGGCAATGTTATGAACGCTTTTTATTTAAAAATACGCGTTCTGCTCACTCTCAAGAATAAAATCACCATCAAATTTCAATTTGCATTCGATTACATTTCATTTGTCACAATTGTACGAATATTATTATGTTAATCCAGTTTCACGAGAAGTTATAACATTTTTTGCTGTTATAATAAGCTTTGTCACGATTTTATATCACAAATGCCCATTTGATTAGGCTTTCTAAAATATGCTATACGGCAACTATATTTCCTGCGTTTTGTGTACGTAAAATATTTCAGCCAATCAGAACCCACTTCGCAACTACGTCATTGGAGGAAAACAGCACCATGTCGTAACCTTCTATTCTATGAACCTTGTGTAGTCTATTATTTTGAAGTCTGCATACACGCACGAAAAGTCTGTAAAAAAGAAAAAAAAATTTGTTTACTAACGTTGTCTAAGTCTTTATGTTACTCTTATGCACAGTTCGTCCTTTTTTATTATTACCTTCCTTTTAGCTCGGGATGTAACTATGTAATATTGATGCGCCTAAAAGATGCAGCGATTTCTATTCTCAAGTTACATACCTGATGACATTACGAATGGCAATTATAATAGGGAGGTTTTAGTTTTTTAAACTATTACCTTGTTGGTGATTACTATACCGAATTTGTCTTCTTTAACTATTTCCGTTCTATATCTAGCTGTTAGCTTGGATCCTATGCGCTTGTTTATCCTAACATAAATTACGTCGCCAGGAGTATATATTTTCAAAGCTTTTCGAGTTTTGTTATGATTTTCTAAATCTTTTGCCTGTCTTTTCCTAAAGGTTTCTATGTTTTCGCGTCGAGAGTTTTCGTATTGTTCTGGGTCTATTGATACACGTCTGCCGAAAAATATTTTTATTCCTATTCCTATTTCTATTCTATTAATATTTCCTTTCGCGGAGTGTATGGAGTAGTTGTATTCATATGTATGTACATCGTTCTAAGAGTTCTTGGAATGAACGGTGGGTTTGCTCTGTTTTAAGACAACGCATAATTTCGGATGGGGTGGAGTGAAATCTTTCTACATGTTCGTCAACTGTGCTTATGTATGGAGGGGTTCTATAAATATTAATTCCAAGTTGGTCTTTAACCATAAATTGTATGGAGGCTGAATTTAAGGATATTTCATTATCGATTACTATTGTTTTTGGCACACCGAAACCGAAAAGTATTTGTCGCAGGGGTTCTCTGATATCTTCTATTGCTTTTGACTCTATTATTCTGACTTGTGCATATTTTGAAAACTTGTCTACTGCCGTAGTACTCGATTTTTCTTTGTTTTGTAAGTATCTATATGGACCATTTCACCAAGATATTGGGCAATTGGGGCTTCGAGTAGGTGTGGTTTATTAGGGTGACGATCATTTTTGTATTCTTTGCAAATGTTGCATTCTTTACCTATATTTTCTATTTTTGAGATCATTTTAGGAAAGTAGTACTTTTGAATTAGTTGCTTTTTATTTTCGTCCCTATTTCTATGTGCTCATTTGTGCTCTTTTAGTATTTTTTAATTTTGGGTATCCTCGTTTGTTAAGTCTTCTACTTTTGTTTGGGTGTATCGAATTTTATACTTGGAGAAATGAAGAGGGTAGATCTCCTGAATTTTTTCCATTAGATCTTTAGGTAACGTTCTAATAGTGCAGTTAAATTCTCTATTGAAAACGTGGGTTTACAGATTAAATGTCTATGGTAAGTTGGGAATGGTATTTTGAATTGATAGCTGTCTTCGTCTCCTAAAGAGATCCAACGTTGGTTTTTGAAGGCATTTATGGGTCCTTCTCCTGCTTGGATTAAATTGTGAGATAAGCTTTCGTCGGAATGTGTGGAAACTGATAAGGAATTTACTTGACATGGCCTGGATAATGTATCTGCAACTACATTGGCCTTTCCGGGTTTGTATCTTAATTCATAAATTTATTCTTCTAATATGCCCTTCCAACGTTTTAGTTTGGAGTTATTACTGAGGGCCAATGTAAGTGGTTGATGATCTGTATGTATTGTAACTTTTGCGGTGCTGTATAAGTAGTTTCTAAGTGAGTTAAGTGCCCATATAATGGTTTCCTCATGTTTAGTGTTCTCGATATAAAAGTTATTGGTTTGCCATTTTGTTCTAAAACTGCTCCTATGGCACACTTTGAAGCGTCTGTAGTTAAGTCAAATTCTTTTTAGAAATCAGGGTATTGTAGGACTACGTCGGATCTTAATGTGGAATTGATTTTGTTGAAAGCAGATTTTGCTTCTTCGTTTAAATTAATTTGAATTTTTTTTCGAACTACTTTTGGGCATTCTTCCTTCTTGACCTTTGAAGAGGGTATTAGTAGCTTGTATAATTTAGCATCATCTTTAATAAATCTTCTATAATATCCAGATAAGCCTAAGAATGATCGTAAGTCTTTGAGTGTTTGAGGGTATGGGACATTAAATATTGATTGGACTTTAGAAGGGTTTGTACAAATTCCATCGGAGGATTCAACAAATCCTAGCAATTCAACCTGTTTTTTGAAGAATTCACTCTTATCTAACTCCTCCTCTAACTTAACTCCTCTTAATTTTGTCTATATGTTCGGAATGTGATTTCTCGTCTTTGCTAAAATAATAATGTGTTTCCTAAGTATGTCGCCTAATGTCCGTTGGAAAATAAATGGCGCGTTTTTCAATCCAAAAAGGAGTCTAGTGAACTCGTATTTTCCGTTGTTCACTGAAAAAGCTATTTTTTCCATGTCAGATTCCTTAAGAAGAATTTGATGGAAACCGCTTTTTAAGTCAATTACACAGAAAATTCGATTACTCCCTAATTGAGAAAGTACCTCATTTATTTCTGATATTGGATACCTATCTGCAAGTGTGACTGTGTTTAGTTTTCTGTAGTCAATGACCATTCTGAATTTTTTTTCGCCTGAAGCATCGTCCTTTTTAGGTACAACGCAGACAGGTGAGTTGTAGGGTGATCTTGATTTGCGTATAATTTCATCTTCTAGCAATTTGTTTATTTGGTTCTTAACTTCTCTTAAGGCTATTAGGGTATGGCTAGGATTTGGAATATATGGGAGAGTCGGAATTTGTACGAATTTCTGCTACTACCTTTGTTGTGTACGTAAGTTTTTCATTTGGTTCTGAAAATAAGTTGCGGTGTTTTTGTACTAGCTGCCTTATTTCTTTTTTTATCTACTGTCGTCATGTGTTCGTCTCGAATATTAATTGTGTTAACGCTCTGTATCCTATATTGTCTGAGAAATATTTTTTTAGTATTGCTTATGACCATAAAGTTTTCCTTTGTATGTATTACTGCTGAAAGTTCTTTTACACTGTCGTTTCCTAGAATCGCGTGGAAGGTTTTGAGTTTAGGTAACAGAAAGAATTTTAATTTGCTACCTTCTAGATTAAAAAGATTTAGAAATGTTTGGTGAGTAATTTTTATTTTTCCACCAACTGAGTTGGTCTATTGTCTATTGCTTTGCATTCGTTTTCGAGTGATGCGCGTGCTAATATACAGACAGACAAACAAAAATTCTAAAAATGGTTGATTTGGCTTCCATTGCTCTAATAAAGACCCCCATATTAGTTTTTTTTAATACCTACTACACGGATGCGAGAGGCTTCGCCACGTGCTGAGTGTATGCATATGTATGTACATTTACGTATTTGGAGAAAGAAATCATATGCCATCATGTACTTCGTTTATTCTTCTTCTTCTTCTTTTTTGGCGCTGTAACCGCCTAAGCGATTTTGGCCGAGTTCAGCAAAGCACGCCAGTCGTTTCTCCTCTGTGCCAACTGACGCCAATTGGAAACGCCAAGTGAAGCCAAGTCCTTCTCCACCTGATCTTTCCATCGCAGTGGGGGGCCTACGCAGAGAGAAGTTCTGCGCAAAAATACTTCCGCCCTTCTTTTCCGGCAACACAGAAAGGAGAATTCTACTTAGTAAGGGTTATAATCCCTAAGCGCGGCCGAAGGCCGCCTACTCAGAAAGAAGTTCGTTTTCATGTATGCACTATTTCGGTTTTTGTCATATGCATTACTTCGGTTTTGAGTCGAAACTGTGCATGTATGCATTAATTCGGTTTTTGTCATATGCATTATTTCGGTTTTGAAACGAAACTGTGCATGTATGCATTACTTCGTTTTTCTCATATGCGTTATTTCGGTTTTCAAACGAAAGTGTGCATGTATGCATTATTTCGGGTTTTTCATATGCATTATTTCGGTTTTCAAACGAAATGTAGTGCATTATTTGCATATGCATTATTTCGGTTTTTTTCATATGCATTATTT
>NW_016158120.1:139912-148107 GCF_001687245.7 Rhagoletis zephyria
CTCTTCCTCTGCTACCACCAGCGGGTTCCGAGTTGAATACTTTCAGAGCTGGAGCGGTTTTCAACCGAAACTGTGCATATATGCATTATTTCGGTTTTTTTCGTATGCATTATTTCGGTTTTTTTCATATGCATTATTTCGTATGCACAGTTTCCATATGCACAATTTCAGGGTGCCGAAAGCGCTGCAAACGCGAAGGGCACTAAGACGGAAAACAGAGTTTACAAGCTTAGCATAGGACTTTTGCTGCAGTGCATGACCCCAGACGGGGGCCGCGTACATTATAACTGATTCAGTAACTTTTGTTAGCAGTTTTCTGCGGTTTTGACTTGGACCGCCTACATTTGCCATCAGTATAGCTAACGCGCTTTGAACTTTTGCCGCTTTTGTACTTACCATTTCAATGTGAACTTTGTAAGATAACCTTGCATCAATCAGTACAGCTAGATACCTCACTGCTGGTAATGTAACAAAGATGTATGTATATAGTGCCACCAACGTGTGGTGTTTTAAAAATACACCTACTAGAAAATGAACACACTTCTTCCCGTTGTACTCGCTTGGGTACGGCTCATAAAACCTACTTCTAAATTTTTTGAGTAATTGAGTTCGTAAATTTTATGTTATTTGTCCTCCCGTTAATAAAATAAAAAGCAAATAAAAACAAGTTTTCAGTTTTTAAGGTTGATGGGAATAAATGGGTTAGACACGCTCTAGCGTGATTGTTTCAATTCTTCAAATAATCATTATTTTGTACAAAATTCTTAATTTTTATAAAAAAAGTATAAACAAATGGAAATATTGATTACTTCTCGATCAGATTTTTAATCCTTTACACTGAGTATCAATACTTATTCTATAATACAATATTTAAAAAAAAAAAGAAAGCGGAAACTTGCACGGAGTCGCCAGTTATTACTTTTTTCGCTCTTGCCACGGGTGATTTTGCTTTCATGCGAGCGTGGTGCAACCACAGAACAGGAAAAAAATAAAATATAAGCTGACTTCCAAAACGTATCATACAATGTTTGGAAACTGTTACACTGCGGTATTCAAACTGTTTGTATATGCAGAGTTGCGTATGCGTTGCATATTTTAAATATTCAATATAGCAGTGAACTAGGATGATCACTATCTTGTTGTAGCCAAGATACGCACCCGCCTCTGTGCAAAAAAAAATGTGCGCCCAACAATGCAAGGAAAGCTTAACGTCGAAAAGCTGCAATCACAACAGACGGTGAATATATTCGACTCACATACCTGCTCTCTGAGAGCACTCTTCAACAATCCGACATAAGCGAGCAGTGGAACCACATTTCTCGATCTTTAAGTACCGCCGCCGAAGAAGTAGTTGGATTTCAGCGAGCCCGAAAGAACAACTGGTACGATGAGGAATGTGCGATCGGGCCCAACGCGCGCTATGTGGTACTTCTATAGGGATCTGAAGAGGGAAGCGAGGCGTATTTGCCGCAATAAGAAGAGAAATGCCGAAGTACGTGAGTGCGAAGAGCTTGAAATGCTAGCCGACAGGAAAAAGCCCGAAATTTTACCATAGGGTTAGGCGTCTTACGGAAGGTTTCAAGACCAGGGCGAACTTCTAGTCCAAAAAGTTTAAAATTAAAACCGAAATTTTTAACCGTGTAAGCATACATTTATGTACGGATTCAGAGTGAATGCAATGATATCGTGGGCGGGATATTTGATGTATACAGCATGCAACTATACCCGCACTTAACCAACCTGGGAAGACGCTTACATTATTACCTACATTTGTACATACATACATATCGCACACCGTCTTCTTGAGTCTTCTTGGGTCACAACTCAAAATTTGGTATTTTTGAGATTATGCTCTAAAAATGTACGCAGAGCTTTTATTTACCTTTCAGCAAAAGCTGGAGCAAATTTTTGTTATAATTTGTTAAAAAAAAACCTAAGGTAAAATCGCTCTTGCCCATATGATTATCATGTGCTAAGAAATAGTTTTTCGCATTTTCTGACAAACGTATTATTTTGAGTTGTGACTCTTTTGAAGACGGTGTGCGATTTGTACCATGCATTTATTTCACTTTATGTGCCGCTACTAATTATATATAGATTGCCACTGAGCAAAAATGCATCAGTGAAAAAGGCGAGTGCAGTACCGTACTCGTGATAGAAGTAAAACTTCTTAAAAAAACGTATAGGTTTCAATGGAATTGAATTCCGTGTTAAATATTTGAATAAATCATTTAGATTTAGATAGAGTTTGTAGTCATTTATTTGGGAAAAATAAAACATTTATATTTTAGGTTTAGAAACACAAAATTTATGATATCAATTTCGTGACGAAAATTATACGCACTGTTTTAACTGCTTTGGAAACTGACGCAAAATAGTATTATTTATTCGGAACGTTGCGAAGTTCTTTCTACTCTTAGAAACACAACACAAAAAATCAGAACTTTAGCAACGATTCGTATGAATAACACTATTTTGCGTCAGTTTCCAAAGCAGTGAAAAAAATGCGTATAATTTTCGTAACGAAATTGATATAATAAATTTTGTGTTTCTAGTTCAGCTTTCGTCACTCGATAATTTTACCTCAAAGAGGTGTTTTATTTGATCTATATAACTCGAAGTATGCTGGTAAAATTGATAAATTGGCTTGCACAATCAATGGTTAGGAGTAAAATTAGAGTTAAATCGTTAAATATTTAGATCAGCAATTTTCGAAGGTTAACATGCTAACATATATAGAGTTAACATTCATTAACAAGAATAAAAAAATTTAGATTTCAAAAATTGAAAAAACATTTTTGCACACATGTACATACACACATATGCACGTATTCATTTTTCCGTCTTCAAATCTGAGGTTTCGGCCAGTCTCGCGTAAAAAATGTACGCGATTCAAATGCATCAAAAGTGGGCAGTGGCAGTGAGTTACATAAAATGTCCCACTACCCCTTCCTCTCTCTTTTCTGTTCTTATGTAGTATAAGCTCTCCTATTTAGTAAATAAGATTATGCCGTTGATATTCTCACTCTCCTTAGTTATAAGTACTTTAGGTTAACTTACTTTTAATTTTGCGTTTCACACGTGTGGATCATTCGTGAAAAACCTCCGCATTCATTATTTATACATATATATATTAATAAGTGAATAAACATACGAAAAATAAATAAAACCTAAATCAACAGAAAAACTGAAAATAAATTGATTTTAATTTGAAAAACGGAGAAAACTAAATATATATATATATATGTTACTGGCGCAGTCGGTCACCGAACATTTAAGACAAATATATGATTCCATATATTTAAATATGTGCATAATTTGATAAAACGCTTTTTAAATCGCTTACTAAATGTGATTAGTGAAAGTGATCTTTTAAAAACTTTTTCTTAAAAACTATTACGAGGAAAAGTAAACGGTTAAATCGCTTACTAAATGCGAGATCATTGGAAAATACTGTTTTAAAAACTTTTTTTTCTTCAAAACTGTTATAAGGAGAAAGAAAACGGTTTTTTCTATGACAAGCTCTATATACTAAATACCTGTGTATATATGTATATACCTAACTGAAGTATTAACATTGAAGTGTTTAGCAGAAATACAAACAGTGTTCACTTAACAGAAGTCTTAACAGTGAAACGTTCAATCAACAAAAATATTAACATTGAAAAATAAGCTATTTTTCCCTCACATGTTTTAACTTAAGTTATAAAAGGTGAAGTTAAAGTGAATTTTGCGCACATTATTTTGTAGTTGTGTATCACAGCAAGCAACGTTATTGTTGTACATTAGGAAAAATATGCTAACGAATGACATTGAAAAGCGGAAATCATAATTAAGAGTGCAAGTGCAATAAAATTTTAAGCGAACCAATCAAAATGTCCCGTACAACTGTATTCGACCTCTTAGCTGATGTCCAAGAATTTGGAGGCAAACCTGAAGAGCTGTTCCTGTTCATCAAGCATGTTGACGAGTTGCGCGCTATTGCGAGTTCAGCCGAACCCAACTATATGAACCTGTTTGACTTAAGAGTAAGAAGTAAGATTAAAGACAAAGCAAATATTGCTCTTATTAACAGCAACAATCCAGTAGACTGGTTTACTATGAGGGAAATATTAAAACGCAACTTTAATGTAGGTGAAAGTTTTGAAAGCATTATTAATAAAATTAAAACAGCTGAAGTAAAATCTAGTATTAGCGATTTGTACGATTACGTAAACAATCTCTTAACAAAATTAAATTTAAAATCTCAAGTAGAAGAAAATAATTGGTATAAATGTGAAACGAATGAAAAAATGGTGCTACAAATTTTTATAAGTAAATTGCCAAGCAATCCAAAATTGGTACTTCAAGCTAGAAATCCTAATAATTTACTTAAAGCTAAAGAAATGCTAATTGAAACAGAATATTTTTATTCAAATTTAAATTATAAAAATCAAAGAAGTCATTATCAATGCCCAAATTTTTCAAATAGTAATACTGAAAATTCAATGCCTAAAAGAGTTATTTCCGAGCCTGAAAATAATTATGGTAGTCGAAACTTCGAACGAAACTTTAACTGTAATAATAATTCGAGAACAAGATTTTTAGAAAATTCTAGTCGACCAGCTAATAATTACAATCGTAGTCCATCTACCATGACTAAACAGTCCACAAGCACTAGTAATACCAGTCGAACGGTCCCAATGGACGTAGATACAATTCAGACAGAAGTACAAGCAAATTTTCATATGCCAGCCACAGATCTCTTCCCCATATAGTGGTCAGAACTAAAACGATGCCAATTAAACTTCTTATTGATTCTGGTGCACATACATCAATAATGCAAAAAAATTTATTTCATTCCTCATTTAGTTCTAAAATAGATCATCCTATAACTGTTAAAACAATAAACTCAACGACTATATTAGATACAAAAATAACTATTCCCCTCTTTAAAGAATTTAATGAACCCAATATAAAAATAGAATTACTAGAAGCAAATTTGAACACTGATTTCGATGGAATAATTGGGTGTAACATTTTAAACCCATTAAAAGCAAAAATTGATTTCGAAAGACAAGAATTAATTACGAAAAATGCTATATGCAAATTAATTTTCTCTAATCCAAATGATGAAATAAAAACTCTATCCAATGAAGAAACTCTTAATTTTAGTTCAAAAATAATTGATATTAAATTTATAAAACCAGATATAGAGCAAATACAAAATAAACTTATATGTGATGACTTGAATGCCGAAGAAATAGACAAACTTACAATTTTAATAAAAAAATTCCATTCAGTATTTTATCATGATGGTGATAAGCTGTCTGTAATAAGCAAATACCAGCATAAGATACCCACAACTAATGAAACTCCGATATATTCTAAGATTTATAGAGTAGCTGAAGTCCATAAAAAAGAAGTAGAAAATCAAATAACTGAAATGCTTTATTCTGGAATTATCGTCAAATCTTCCAGCCCCTATAATGCTCCGATTTGGGTGGTACCAAAAAAATCAGATAATTCAAACATCAAAAAGTGGCGTTTAGTTATCGACTATCGATGTCTAAATGCAGTTACAATAGAAGATAAATTCCCTTTGCCAAATATGGAAGATCTTTTTTCAAAATTAGGAAACTCTCACTATTTTACTACCCTAGATTTAGCTAAAGGGTTTCACCAAATCCCCATTGCAGCTGAAGATAGACATAAAACGGCCTTTTCCACATCACATGGCCATTTCGAGTTTACAAGAATGCCATTCGGCTTAAAAAACGCCCCGGCATCATTCCAACGTATGATGAACGAAATTTTACATGACTATATCAACACTATATGTGTTGTTTACCTTGATGATATATTGATATTTTCAACGTCATTAGAAGAGCATGTTAATTCACTTACAAAAATATTTACGAGACTATCTGAATTCAATATGAAGATACAGATTGATAAGTGCAATTTTTTTAAACGACAATCAGAATACCTAGGCCATATAATTTCAAAAGATGGTATAAGACCAAATCCGAATAAGATAGATGCCATCCTGAAAATACCTTTACCAAAAACGATTAAACAAATTCGTTCGTTTTTGGGGCTCACTGGCTTTTATAGAAAGTTTATAAAAGACTACAGTAGAGTTGCGCTTCCGCTTACCTCTTGTTTAAAAAAGAAATCGAGAATTAATGTAAATGACCAGAATTTCATTGAAGCTTTCTCCAAATTAAAAATGCTTATTTCTTCCAGTCCTGTTTTAGCTTATCCTAACTTCAGTAAAACATTTACGCTTACTACTGATGCAAGTAATGCCGCTTTAGGTGCCGTTTTATCGCAAAACGGACATCCTATCGCTTACGCTTCGCGCACCCTTAATAATCACGAACTAAATTACAGCACAATAGAAAAAGAGTTGTTGGGCATCGTATGGTCAACAAAATATTTCCGACCTTACCTTTTTGGAAGAAAGTTTAAAATTCAAACCGACCACCGTCCTTTAATATGGTTAAGCTCATTGAAGGAGCCGAACATGAAAATGCAACGCTGGAAAATTAATTTAAATGAATATGACTTCGAAATAGAATATATAAAAGGCAAATCAAATACGGTGGCTGATTGTTTGAGCAGGATTGAAATTAATACTTTTGAACAGGATGATGATGTTAGGTCTGATTTAGCAACAGTTCATAGTGCAGATGAAGATCTTAACGATCATGTCTATATTACTGAATCGCCTGTAAATATTTATAAGCATCAAGTTATTATTGAAAAAGCAAAGTCAAATAGTTATTCCAAAAAAATTATTTTTAAGCAAAAATTTAGGCATACAATAAAGCTTAAAAGCTACGATGAAAATTATGTGTTAAATGTTTTGAAAAGTCTATTTCCAATAAAAGGCACAGTGGGAATATTTTGCGAAGATATGGAACTTTTTAAATTATTTCAAGAAACTTTGGTAAAGTATTTTTCAAATATCCTAGGAATGCGATTTTTAAAATGTTGCAAGTTTCTAGAAGAAATATTTGACAAAGAGAATCTTCTTAAAAAAATTGAAAAATATCATTTGAATAAAAACCACAGAGGAATAGATGAGACATATTTTGAAATGAAAAATAACATTTATTATCCAAATCTGAAATTAGAAATTCACAAATTCATTAATAATTGTATAATCTGTAATATGTGCAAATTTGACAGAAACCCTACAAAGCTAAAAATGTGCCTTACTGAAACACCATCCGAATCAAACCAAATAATTCATGTGGATATATGGTTTTTAAATAAAAAAAAAATGTTTTTAACATGCATCGACAAATTGACAAAACACGTTTCTATTCATTGCCTTTCCGACCGGAACTCAGTTACGATTACTGATTCTTTAAAAGAAAGATTTGCAATTTTAGGTAAACCTTTAAAAATTATCGCGGACAATGAATTCAATACGGCCTTTATAAAAGATTTTCTTAACTCCGAAAACATACAATATCATTTCACCTCACCAAACACTCACACGGGCAATTCCGACATCGAACGCTTTCACCTCACTCTAAATGAACATATTCGAATTTTTAAGTTAGACAAAATGTATAAAGATGTTGATGACAAAACGATTGTTTTTAAAGCTGTACAAATTTACAATGACACGACTCATTCTACAACCAAACAAAAACCAAATGATTTATTACATAACCATGTTGACAGATCAGCATGGCAAGATTTACAAAAATTTGTTGAAAGTAGAAAGGAAAAACGTATTGATAAAATTAATGTAGAAAGAGTTCAACCTCAAAATTTTAAAAATCGTGAATTAGTAAAAAACTTAGGATTTCAAAATTTGAAGCAAAAACCAAAATACATTATTAAGAAAGTAAAAGAAAATGAAGATACCCACTTCATTGACGAAAATGGTTGTAAAAGAGATAGACAAATTGTTAAGAGACAGTATAAGTACCAAAATGAAATTGGAGACATACATTTTGATAGGAAAATAACAGGTAGAAACAGAACTAAAGCAAAAAATTGATGTTATTTGAATAAGTCCACGAGAACAATATACATATATATATATATATATAGTATATTGTTCTCGTGGACTTATTCAAATAACATCAATTTTTTGCTTTAGTTCTGTTTCTACCTGTTATTTTCCTATCAAAATGTATGTCTCCAATTTCATTTTGGTACTTATACTGTCTCTTAACAATTTGTCTATCTCT
>NW_016158120.1:148459-155746 GCF_001687245.7 Rhagoletis zephyria
ATATATATATATATATATACATAATGTAAGATATAAGTATTTTTAATTTTTGAGTAAACATGCATATATTTGTTTAATTTCTTTTATTATTAGCCTGATTAATACTAAGAAATGCCTACATTCGATACATTCCAGGAGTAATGTTTATCAAAGGTGGGGGAGTTACATAAAATGTCCCACTACCCCTTCCTCTCTCTTTTCTGTTCTTATGTAGTATAAGCTCTCCTATTTAGTAAATAAGATTATGCCGTTGATATTCTCACTCTCCTTAGTTATAAGTACTTTAGGTTAACTTACTTTTAATTTTGCGTTTCACACGTGTGGATCATTCGTGAAAAACCTCCGCATTCATTATTTATACATATATATATTAATAAGTGAATAAACATACGAAAAATAAATAAAACCTAAATCAACAGAAAAACTGAAAATAAATTGATTTTAATTTGAAAAACGGAGAAAACTAAATATATATATATATATGTTACTCCATGACATCCGTGCATGCCAAAACGTGTTAACAATCAATTTTATTCAGCAAAATGCCGGTAGCCTATCAAAAGTGAGCAATAAATTTATTAAAGCAAAGTGGGTGGGTGTTATTTAGGGGGGAGGGGCATCTGTTATTTTTATGGTTTGCAACTACATAACTGATAAATGCCTGTTATAATCTGTGGGCTTTAACCATACAAAATATGTACTACTGTTGCTTTTTTATCACTAAAATAGTTAGTCAGATATTGTATTATGATTATGAGTGTTTGTGGTACTTAACTAAGCATAGCTTTACATACATATAAGCTTAATAATGGGAGTGCTCTCGCATCTGTTTGCCATAATTTATGTTTTCCTCAATTTATTTGTTTTACGCATGTATGTATATATGTATGTATGTAGCTATTGTAAGCTACACACATTTGTGCATACATTCATGCATATTTAATAGTTAATTAACCCTTATTTGATCTCTTAAATAGTTTATTACTCATTCAGTCTTTAAGTCAACATCTTCTTCACAATCGACTTCACTTCACTGCGTGCTTCATTTTGATTGCATTTTAAAATATTTATTTATTGCAATTGTGAATTGATTTCCATCCGCTCATTGGCTACTATTATGTCCACATACATACATATCATTCATTTGTGTCACGCACGTTTACTTGTACACAATATCCAGAGGCAATCAAAAGTTAATATGTTTTTAATTTATTTGGTGCTTCGTTTCTCTTTTACGATTTGTTTGTCCCGCAGTTGCACACATTAATTGACAATGTAGTTTTTATTAGTGTGTTTTATATGTATGTATGTATTTATTTATGAGTTTCAATAGATTACTTCCGGCACTCGAATGGTAGCCTATTGAGGATCGACGATTTTTAATGGCGTAAAGTAGCCAGGAAGTTGTGTGACTGATTTTACCAAAGTTACAAGTGAGGAAGTGAGTTGAAGTAATATTTAGATGAAAAGTGTATTGTTAGGTGACTGCAATGTCTGATAGATGTTGATTGCAGTTGGAGAATTCCTTTTATTACATTACG
The DNA here is from genome assembly GCF_001687245.7 of Rhagoletis zephyria. Taxonomy (NCBI): domain Eukaryota; kingdom Metazoa; phylum Arthropoda; class Insecta; order Diptera; family Tephritidae; genus Rhagoletis; species Rhagoletis zephyria. The sequence goes on from NW_016158120.1 coordinate 150,001, forward strand.
AAGATATTTTAAACCTCTACGCTGTAAAATGGTTATATATTTATTTATTTCTTTTATTTATTTTTATTTTTGCTAAGAACGCTGCTAAACAATTCCTGAGTAAAATCTTTCACTACTTATGAGTGTCTCACAAATACTATAAGTACAAATGTAAGTACATATAAAAGAAAAATAAATGATTTGTTTTCGGACTCGGCAACCAATTTTTGGGAGAAGTTGGATAGTGACGTGCTTGAGCACATTTGATTTTTAAACATTTCGTGTTGTTTTGCGGACTCATGTTGCATTCGGAGTTTTTCGGAAAAATTCAGGTTTAACAGACTAAAAAATAAAAATAAAAAAAAAATACAAATATATCGCTAATTTTGCTCCTGCTTGCGTAAAAAAATAAAAAACATCGGTTTTCTTACTTGAAAAGTTAAAAGTCAAAACTACATATCGTCACCGGAAATGCAAAAAGTCGTGACTAATAATTTTTTTTTTTTCATAAGACGATGTGGGGAGTTGTAATTTTATGAAATCTATCATATCAATAACTGGTTTTGTTAAAGAATTAAGTATATTTTTATAAAAAAAAATAACCTAAATTAAATAACAACAAAAATTATATGTTAAAACTTATCAAAATGTGGTGCGGCTATAATTATTTCGATCACTGTTGTATATCTACTCCATTTTTAGAAATAATAAAATGCCATAAAATCTGGTTTTCATTTCAACTTTATTTTCTAAATGTTGCATGTGCAAATGGTTTTTCTGCTACAACTTTCATCGCGCGTTATTCCCAACAGGCCGTTTATCTCTTTCCCCAAACATTTCAAGGACATTTCAGTACACTCATTTCAATTTGCGAATTCCCAGACTAAGTAACTAAGCTCATAACTTTTCTACAAATCTTGTGCATAAAAACAGCAAATTTGCATAAGTATCTAAGTGAAAAAAAATGTTGGAGCGCTGAGGCGAAAGCCACATTTATGTGCTTCGTCGTCGCTGGTGTTTCACTCGAATTTGTGAAATGTGGTGCTATTCCTTTCATTTTTTTTTACAGACTTTGTTGAATTCACAGATTTGTTTTCATGCGAGATGTCATTGTCCGTATGACATAATGACCATATGTACATACATATGTACATATATACATAAATATAGTAGTATTGCACTAAATTTCTACTTTACAGAGCTAAATGGTTTCATGCTTCAGCGTCTGCGAAGTACTTAGTTTATATCTAAAATAATTTTGTTAAAAACGCGCGTACATAACTACTGGTACACATAAGCTTGTATGTATGTATGTATTTATATGTTTTAGCTATTTGTTGCACGAAATAAAAAAAATTATTTCATACGTGTGTCACAAAAAATGGCGTGCTGACTCTGCTACCAGTTTAAGTGTCTTCATTGGCTCCACTGGCCTCTCTGGTACGTTTTTACGATCAACCTTGACTACTTTGCTTAGATTCGCGTTTTTTGCCCACAGACAGTGCTATCACATGGAAATCTCGTTCCACATATGGCACGGTTTTTTGTTCAGAAATTATCATAATAAAAATCTTATGTATTAATAAATTTGTTTAGTTAGTTGCGTATGTAGTGTTTTATTTATTAGCATTTGTAAAATAATGTACGGATAAATACGGGCTCGACTCTATTAAGCTGGCATTTCAGGGTACTATTTTTTATAAACATATCTATATACGGAAAATTTGAAAGTTGAGACAAATAATTGCCCCTACCTGACTGCGCCCATGGTTGGATGCATCTTTTGACTTGCATTGAAACCTCTTACCTTAAGTGCTGACCACATCGAAAACGACGAGCTACGGGCCACAGCTTCCAGTTTGTTATCTTCATTATCTAAACGCTTTGTCGATGGCGACATGTATATTTTAAACGCGACATCATGAAATTGTATGAGTTTGACATAAAAGAAGAACAAGAACCTTGTATATCGCTGGAAAAATAGAAATAGATCTAATCTGACCAGTCCTCCCGTAGCCTTGTCGTCGCCAAAATAATTATCTATATAAGAATACGTGGAAAAATAATTTGACAGCTGTGGTGCGTAGCTCGGCGTTCTCATTGTGTTCGGGCTATTAGTTGTACATAATCACCTGTGCTGCACAGTGGTTCGAAAATGACATTTAGTGTTCACAATTCACAGGAGCTTCCATTTTTCACTCAATTTGATTAATTTTTTTTAAAGAAAGCTAAAAAAATCGCGAGACGAGTTGAGACCGATTTTTAAATTTTTGTTTGTTTGTATTAAATTTTTTAATGCAAAGTGCAAAGTAGCATTTTTAAAGAAAATCTATTTTCTTGTTCCACCTAAAAGCTAGTTGAAAACAACTTCAAAAAAAATTTCACAAGAAAAATTTGAAACGTTACCAAAAAAATATTCACGAAAATTAAAAAAAATTAAATTTTAGTTTCCTGAAAAATCAAATTTTAGAAAAAAGTGCAATTTGCAAGTGGCCAAGAGGTCGCCTTGATTTTTAATAAATTTTTTTCGCTAACATTTCGAGCACACTTCCCCGCTTTCAACTTGCACTTTATTATACTAAAATTTAATGGTCTACAAAATTGCTTACCCAAAATTAAAAAAAAAAATCGAAATAAAAATAATTATTATTTTGGTGAATTTAAGATTTCAATTTTTTTTAACTTTTTTCGTTTTGGGAGAACCCTACAATTGTTTTCAACTAGTTTTTACTATGTAACATTCATTAACTGGAACAATCGATTTTCTTAAAAATTGCTACTTTTTCTGCTCTTTGTACTAAAAAATTAACAGAAAAAAACAAAAATGCAAGAAACGGGCTTACTGGTCTCTTGGAAATTTTATTAGCTTTCTTCAACAGCGTTAGGGGTAATAAAGTAATCGTATGCCAGTTCTGATGTAGTTGCTCATATATACATGCATACATATGTATATGGGACATAAGAATTACAAATTTAGCAACATCTTGAACATGTGGTTCTTTCTCGTTTCGCATGCCCTTTGTGGTACTTTCTTAAAAATAATTTGTTTGGAATCCAAATATTCAAGTGCTTTCTAATAAAGATTTTTAGAAAAATGTACATACGTACATAATATGTAAATACTTATAGCCTTATTCATAAAAAATAAAATAGATTTAAAAAAGGTTTATAAACTATAAACTCTCTAAGCCTACTTTATTTTTTATGAATAAGGCCGTTATTCTATACTATGTGCCAATAATAGCGTCTATGACATTTGTATGTATCTTAGGCGACAGAAAAGAAAATCAGTAGTAAAAATGTGGTTAATTCCAAAGCTACATACGTAAGCGATTAATTTATAAATATGTATATGTATTGTATATTTCACTTAAGTGGCCAACTGTGATTTCTCCATTTTGTAGCATTTAGGTACTTCCATGCTAGTTATGTTTACATACATATATTATGCATACATAAATGCAAACAATATGAATCGTTTGTGTGCATAAGATTCTTGCTATTTTCTTTTGATTTAATAAGCATCATAACTGACTTTTACATTTGGCTCTTAAGTGTGCATATCCGTAACTACGAGACACTTCAATTTAGAATCAGCAAAATTCTCATAAAAATGCAGCTCGAACTGCTTTAGAAGCTAAATTCCAGTAGATTTGTTGACATGCTTTTATAAAAGTGGTGAGGTCTCTAAAAAAAGAAATTTAAATTGTTTACTATTATGGATTTTATACGGATGTGGAAATTGTTTGTTTATACTTTTTTTTATCGAAAATTTGCAGTAAATCCAATATTAGTTCACTTATTATGTTTTTGCTTGCATTCTTTGTCATTTACAGAGAGCGTTAAATCCATACTGGGCCGTCACACAAAAATTCTGGTCAAATATATGGTTAAACTGGAGACGAAAGGTGACAAAACCGAAAATCGTGTTTTGGTAAGTATGACCTCAACGTAAATATTGTGATACAATTATTATATAATTTTTATTATCCTAATTGCTGTAATTTTATACTGTTTCGTGTATATTACAATTAAAATATTAACCGCTAACTCGCGACCTTGTCCGCCTTATTCATGTGCCGGTGACATTCCCAGACGTTAGCTTTTCATTGGAGGTGTCATATGCTTTACATTCGTCTTGCACTTTAATGTGCACAAATCTAACATGTTCATGCTCGTATGTACCTATGTATGTATGTGAATAAATGTGCTACCTACCCTTTAGGAAATTTAACGAATTCATACTTAATTTACTTTTATTGCTTCTTTATCAATCATATGGAGTATACGCCATGGACGTCACCGCTTAACCATTTCAAGGAAGACAAATGGGCGCACATTCCAATGGGTTGATGTGAAAATTGCATATCGTTATCTCAATTCACAAAGGCTTTAACTAACAATTTTTTTTTATTTTACAGGAGAAGCAAAAAACATTTTAAAAAGAGTACCAAAAACAAGGAGGGCGTTTTTAAAAAGTGGCATGTAACTCTGTTGTTTTTGGTATTTGCACTTTAAAATTTGAATTAATACCTCCTACCAAAATCTGTGAAAAACGCAGTTGTCACGGCTCAAATCCTTATGAGCTTTGAGAATAAGTTTAAGCAGATGTGAGGCTCGCCAAAATGGCCGCTATAACTTCTACCATAGTAAATTATTGTTTTTTTTTTTTACAAAAAATGATCGTAAGTTATGCAATTGTTGATTAAAAATTTTAATTTTTTAAGGCAAAATTTGCAAAAAATAATGGGCTACAAAACTGCGTAACCGAAATTTTTCTTAAATTTAATCCTTGAAAATTATTTACATATACACAGCCGGGCACTAGAACCGGAACAGCCTTTGTTGGTTTCTTTTAAATTTGCATAAAGTTTGAAAATTGGATTTACATGATCTTTGTTAAAGAATATGCTATGCTACATTTTTATAAAAAATTTATTAATATTAAATAAGCAAAAGAGAAACTGTCAATACTGACGATCGAAAGGTGTCCCTAATCAAATGTATGGGAGTGTACAACGGAAAGAATCCCGTAAAGCCTGAAAAACCACCTGCGTGGCTCTGAAAAATAATATTGAATTGGCTCTGAAAAGAGAAAAAATCACGAAGGATTTCATTTATATTCAATGCCTAAAAAGTTAAAAAAAAACCCGACGGATAATTTTTAATGATATCAGTTAATAGTTAATATAGGACAAGTTTTTTTTATTAAAGTCATGAGGAGCTCAAATTTTGTAATGAAGGAGGATAGATAATAATCATGATTTCGAAAAAAGGGTACATCAATCTTTTCGGTATCTTTTTTTTTGATTTCGAAATCTAAAAAACTCGTATTTACAGTATCTGCTCCCAACTTTGTTTAAATATTACCAGGTGCAAATACGAAATATGACTTTATTGTACAGATTTTTCCAGCCGGGTTATTTTCATATACTTTACAAACTTATTATGTAGATAAATACATATATTTATTTTTGACACTCTTTGCAACCAGCCCACAATTAAATTGTCATTAAGATGACATGAATGCCCGTTGACACATGTTGAGTTATTTGATATGTAGTCTGTTGAATTTTTGCATGGACACTCATTACATTCATGCTCGTATGTGGGCTACCTATGTATGTAGGACTATGTATAATATGTACACATGTACTATGTGTCATGGTTAGCTTGTGGGGGTGCCTATTCATTCGTGTATTTGCGGGTAACCGTGATCAGAGTCACAATGCCGAATGTAACGACAAAATGAGTGCTGCAGTAGCAG
>NW_016158120.1:160672-161593 GCF_001687245.7 Rhagoletis zephyria
TCAATACTGACGATCGAAAGGTGTCCCTAATCAAATGTATGGGAGTGTACAACGGAAAGAATCCCGTAAAGCCTGAAAAACCACCTGCGTGGCTCTGAAAAATAATATTGAATTGGCTCTGAAAAGAGAAAAAATCACGAAGGATTTCATTTATATTCAATGCCTAAAAAGTTAAAAAAAAACCCGACGGATAATTTTTAATGATATCAGTTAATAGTTAATATAGGACAAGTTTTTTTTATTAAAGTCATGAGGAGCTCAAATTTTGTAATGAAGGAGGATAGATAATAATCATGATTTCGAAAAAAGGGTACATCAATCTTTTCGGTATCTTTTTTTTTGATTTCGAAATCTAAAAAACTCGTATTTACAGTATCTGCTCCCAACTTTGTTTAAATATTACCAGGTGCAAATACGAAATATGACTTTATTGTACAGATTTTTCCAGCCGGGTTATTTTCATATACTTTACAAACTTATTATGTAGATAAATACATATATTTATTTTTGACACTCTTTGCAACCAGCCCACAATTAAATTGTCATTAAGATGACATGAATGCCCGTTGACACATGTTGAGTTATTTGATATGTAGTCTGTTGAATTTTTGCATGGACACTCATTACATTCATGCTCGTATGTGGGCTACCTATGTATGTAGGACTATGTATAATATGTACACATGTACTATGTGTCATGGTTAGCTTGTGGGGGTGCCTATTCATTCGTGTATTTGCGGGTAACCGTGATCAGAGTCACAATGCCGAATGTAACGACAAAATGAGTGCTGCAGTAGCAGCAATAGCAGTCATTAGCCTCACTCAATGTGGTAAGGTATAAAAAATAAAATGTTTGATGTAGGTACATACTACATACATTCAAATGTATGTTTGTAAATAAAAAATGCTATCCACTCACCG